>NC_090759.1:78914071-79114071 GCF_036898095.1 Palaemon carinicauda | reverse complement strand
AGTTTATGGTTATAGTTGAAGTCTAATGCAGTTTATTGTAAGGCTACAAAGTTGAGACTTGGCTTTGGCAAAACTCTGAAGTAGTGTGTGCTACATAAGCTGTGTTGGTTTAATTTCTATGGTAAAATACAGTTACCTACAGTAATCATAAATTTACCCAAATATTCCAAAGAATACCAATTTTAGCATTTGGAATTTTCAATGCTTTTTTTTTTAATTTTTATAATTTATTAACCTTTTAATACAAAAATGAATAGCCCCACCTTGAGGTTAGAGAAATGGATTTGCCATTGATTTAAATGTTTAGCCTATTCACAGATTGACATTGTCTAACCATGGCTATTTCTTTGTCTTGGATAGCCAGGTTTTTAGGTTCTCTATAGCAAGCCTGGGTTTTTGTAGGCTTAAGCTCATTTATTCTGATGTAGGCATGTGTTACTTTGTTGTAGTGCTTATTTTCTTTTCATATGAAGGTAGACAATGTAATAAAGCTACAGAATAATTGCGCACGCCATTCAAGATGAATTTAGCCTGCAAAATAGCCGTACATGCCATTCTAGAGAAATTTATCCTTCTTAAAATGATTAGCATGATTGTGTTATAATGCTCTGGGTCAAGTTATGTTGGGTGGTCCAAGGTTTGAATAATTTGGATATACAGTATCGCGTGCACGGCTATTTTGCTGTTTTAATGATCAGGCTACTTTTAATCTTTAAAGAAAGTCAGTAACCTTACTATAATTAATCACCTTATCTCATTTTTACTGTATAGTTGCAGGTACCATGATGCTATATACTGTATACATATAACGTTTTTGGCTGATCGTCATTAGCCTATATTTTGTAATTTAGAAAGGCTTGATGCTCGGAGATTCTTTAAAGTATGTATATTTCATTTTATTCTCGACTGAATACTTATGTATACTTACCTACAGTACAGTACTTCATTATAACAATTTTGTAAAATCTTCTTGCCTGTATTTTGGGAGAAAAACATCTTATGAACCAAAATATTTTAGATTATCCAGATAAAAAAAATGCAGGTGTATAAATTATTAAGTGGAATTTTATCAGTTTGGATATGCTTTGAATTTATGTACTGTACAGTACAATAGCATCAAAAGCCGTAACTTAACCTGACCACTGTAATCAAATAACTGATGTCTAGTAAACCGGTATCTTAGGTCGGGTAATGTAAGAATTCATACATTGCCAGATGTATGATCTTTTATATTAAATGCTTGTCCTTAGCATAGCATACTGTATGTAGATTAGATATATTTAAAACTTGATGAGTTTTGTATATTAAATATCAATATAGGTTTCCACTTGACTTCTGAATATAAGTTTAAGAGGGAGCGGTCACTCTTTTAAGAGCAGTCGCTTTGAATTATCTGTTAGTATGACAGTTTTTGCCTTGGTAAAGAACTATTACAGGGAAAACATATGTGAGGTTCCAGTGCACGAGTTAGGCAAGGGAAATGAGGAGCGAGGGGATATAGAGATATGCACTTTCTTTTTCTTAGCTTCATATAGAAGAATGCATGTCATGCCATTAGGCATTGTTGTAGTGAAGGGGGCAGAAACCTGACTAGCCTCAGTTCTTTGGAACTAGTACAGAATACCCTTTAAGGATAACCCCCCCCCCCCTTCAATCCCATCCTTGTTCCTTTCCTACCCTCCAGGATCTCCTAAAATATAGTCCTGTAAGCAGAGGTGAAGGCTGATGTAGTGAAAAAAGTGCTTGGAATCATAGAAAACTCCTGCCTCACACAGTTGACTTATGGCAGAGATGTTAAAAGAAAGTAGAGCCTAGTTATTGATCTGTTCTGAGTTTATGGTATCAACTCATTCAAAGGCTTAGAAGCCACTCATGAAAAGCAGAGGCTAGGGATAGTGACATTGCCCTATCAAGCAGGACAAAGCTCTAGAGACTGACTATATATCCATATGATCAGTGCCCAAGCCCCTCTCCACCCAAGCTAGGACCAAGGAGAGCCAGGCAATGGCTGCTGATGACTCAGCAGATACACCTATAGGCTCCCCCAAACTCCCCATTCTTAGCTCATAAGGATGGTGAGGGACATTACCACATCAGCCACCACAACTTCACTTTCTATGCTGGCTCCCATCAGAGAGGGCAAATTGATTCTTTCCAAATACTGTAGCCAGCTGTAGACATTGGCTGGGATCACGTAGAAGAGATACGTGCAAAACGTTAAATTGTGTAAATATGATCTGCCCCTGGTAACAGGACGACTTGCGACCCTTACCAATTCACTGCTGTTTATCCACAGTCGATGCGCCATCGTATACCATATCTCAAAATTCTTGGGGTTTTTGTAGGGGAGGATTTTCCAAAGCTGAAAGATTTATAGTACTGCGATATGTATGCTGTATTTAAAACAATTTAAGAACTCATATGAGATCACTTGAGTGCTCGGTGTGTAGAGACAAAATGATCAAATCCATTTTTATAATTACAGTACTGTACTCGATATTCAGATCTTGTAAGAATTCTTGAATTGTATTATACAGTAATACTGTACCGTATCCTAATTTGTTAATTCATTGCAAAGAGGGCCGATGGAAGTCTGTTTTTGACATAACATTGTGTGATTTGCATCCTATAAGTGACTTACACCTTCCCTATAGTATACACATATTGAACTTATGTTAATAAGCTTCCATGTGAAGTATAACGTAAGGTTGGATAGAATAGCGTAACACGGATTTTATTTTTGTACAGTATTTGATTTTTAAGGATGAGCGATAAATTTGGAACTGATGTACTGTCAGCTCCCGCTTTACATGAGTTTATCCTTCGCGATTTCGTTTTAAGTGCGACAGAGAATTATAACCTTTTAAATAAAAAATTAACCCTTTTACCCCCAAAGGACGTACTGGTACGTTTCACAAAACTCATCCCTTTACCCCCATGGACGTACCGGTACGTCCTTGCAAAAAAAATGCTATAAAATTTTCTTTTTTCATATTTTTGATAATTTTTTGAAAAAATTCAGGCATTTTCCAAGAGAATGAGACCAACCTGACCTCTCTATGACAAAAATTAAGGCTGTTAGAGCAATTTAAAAAAATATACTGCAAAATGTGCTGGGGAAAAAATAACCCCTTGGGGGTTAAGGGTTGGAAATTTCCAAAGAGCCTGGGGGTAAAAGGGTTAAATAATTGCGAGAAATACTCTCGCGGCTTGACGATATCAAACAGCCCGAGCTCCTACCACTTGGTTAGCTTTGCTCCACTTCCCTCAATGCAGTAGAACATCCCATCTCACTCTGACTTGTAGCCAGAGTTGCCAATGCAGCTCCTTTCGCTATAGATTTGGCGCATTTTTGGAGAATTTGGAGCATTTTTATGATCTGGCATGGTTTTTCTATTTTACGCCATCACGAAATATAGTTCTTTTCCTGCTGATAGTCTATAGTATGATAAAGTGGTTGCCTTTCAGAGTCTTTCTTCCCAACATCACCTATTGAAACAATTTCAGCTTTATCATTGTTATATTTAAATGATTTAGCACTTTCCTAGCGCATTTTGTATGTTCATGAAGAAGCGCGTACTGTATTTAATCAGAAATGGCAACCCTGCTCGTCGGTCTTGCATCGCCCTACGCGTGTGTGTGTATCCCGCTTATGTCCTTTCTGGGGCAACCTGTGACGGCCGGTGAAAGAAGTCCTTCTTTACACTTTTCTGATATAAATCTTCCAAATATACCAGAGAAAGATAACCTTTTTGTGCAGAATCATGTTTCCATGTAAAAAAAAGTTATGTATTTGTATACAGTAGTACATACTGTACTCCTGGACATTGTTTATATTTAGGGGGTAATATACTGTAGATATGTGATTCGATACAGTACTGCGCAAGAGACAATGCCGACGCATCTGGGGTTGGGCATGTTTCAAGACTGCGTAGAACTTCGTACGAGAATGGTTAGTGGTCGTTGTATAAAATATGTACAATTATTTAATCTTGAATTGTATACATATTGCACAGTACAGAATTACAGTAATGTAAAATAGGCTACGTGTGCAGTGAACGATTACTGTACAGTCAAGCTTTACTGTAATGATAGTACTGTACATTTATTACAGTAATATACACTAAAGTATCAGCGAGTGTTATACGGTATTATTGAATAGGAACAACTGTGTTTTTTTATACTATAAGTGCTTGATGACCACTAGGTAACATTATAGGCCTGGTCAAGGCAACGACTACTATATTGTAGTGTTATGTACTGTACTGTAACCTTACCATGTCCAGTACACAGCGTACACATGTACTTTACTGATATGTATTCATTTGATTACAAACTACTTATACTGTGATAGAGACCAAGTAAAAACTATATTAGTCAGTAATTAGTGTGTTGATTATCTGAGCGTAGGCAATAGGCAGTGAGTTGTTAGGTTAGGTTAGGAATTATCCCACCCTAGGGCAGCAAATATTTGCAAAATTGCGCTTTTCGCCGTCTCTGTTACCTAACCCTTGTGAAGAGTTGGGGCTGACTGTACGGTATATTAGACCAACGTAGGAGGGGTATTGCTATTTTGCAGTAGATATTTTATTATTATTATTACTTGCTAAGCTACAACCCTAGTTAGGAAAGCAGGATGCTATATACCCAAGGGCCCCAACAGGGAAAAGAGCTCTGTGAGGTAAGGAAATATGGAGATATACTACGAGAGAAGTTTAAGAATAATACCTTTAAAATAAATCTTTCATATATAAACTATAAAACTTCAAAATAAAAAGGGGAAGAGAAATAAGATAGAATAGTATGCCCGAGTGTACCCTCAAGCAAGAGAACTCTACCTCAAGACAGTGGAAGACCATGGTACAGAGGCTATGGCACTACCCAAGACTAGAGAACAATGGTTTGATTTTGAAGTGGCCCTCTCCTAGAGAGGGCCGATGTGGTATCGTCCCTGACTAGTCTGGCGTTCGAGTCCTGCTCAGACTCGTTAGTTTCTTTAGTCGTTACAACCTCACCATCCTTGGGGGGTTTGAGGGGAGCCTATAGGTCTACCTGCTGAGTCATCAGCAGCCATTGTCTAGCCCTCCTTGGTCCTAGCTTGGGTGGAGAGGGGCTTGGGCGCTGATCATATGTATATATGGTCAGTCTCTAGGGCATTGTCCTTCGCGATAGGGCAATGTCACTCTCCCTTTCCCCTGCCATTCATGAGCAGCCTTCAAAGCCTTTAAAGAGCTGCTTCTCCACACTCCTTACGATGGGAAGAGCGTTGTAACTAGGCAAATCCATTGATATATACAGTATACTATGTGCCTCTTTTGTACTACACAGAGATGTGTTGGAACCGGGCAAACCCATTGAGATATATATGCCTCATGGATTTAAGACTGAAAAGTGAATCTGAAATATGTTATAGATAATAATGAACAAAATTAGGGTTTTGTATGTTACAGATATAGGAAAGGGAAGTTGATAAGGATTACAAATGATTGATGTCGCATGGTTTTTACTCGGATAAGAAATAGCATTTGTTAAGAATATTGGTTGCGATGGCTTGAAATGACTGATGTTAGCAAGCATGGTAACTACTGGCCACATGTTTACATCCCGTTATGAAAATTTAATTTCCGTATTCTTCAGCTTCGCTGATATTCTATCCTATGTAAAGGACGCAGGTTTGTACAGTTTAAAAAAAAAAATACAAATTATCTCCAAATTTATCATGTATCATATATAAACTATGAAGAGAGGATTATGTCAGCCTGTTTAACATTAAAACATTCGTTGTAAGTTTGTGTTTCCAAAGTTCCACCGATTCAAGTGCCTGATTAGAAAATCATTCTACAGTTTAGTCACAGAAGGAGTTGAATTTCTAGAATATGGTGTACTCTAGATTGAGCCTTAAGATGGAGAAAGTAAGACTGTTAGTAACGTCTTCATTAGTTTTCCTAATCAAATTTACAGCGAATATTTTTATGCTGGAACACGACATGTCATGAGTTTCTCTTCATAGTTTAAAGTTGTTACTGATCTTAAAATGTTTTATACTCTTTATTTATTACTTCTCATATGGTTTGTTTATTTCTTTTTGTTCCGTAACTGGAATACAAACCTACGCAATTTATTTAGGGGTATTACTTTCGGGGTAGCTGAAAGTAATACCCCTAAATAAATAGCTAAGGTTTGTATCATTAGGAAAATTACAAATTATCTACGAATTTGTCATATTTCCTTTCCTCACTAGGCGATTTTTTCCTGTTGGCATCCATGGACTTATAGCATCCTGCTTTACCAACCAGGGTTGTAGCTCAGCTACTAATAATAAGATAGTCCTGGAAGCAGTGCTGCTTTCAGTAATCCAGTATCTTCAATATCTCTCCTAGCAGCACAACACAACCATTTTTCAATATTAAACTTACCCGATGATCATATAGCTGTCAGCTCTGCTGCCCGACAGAAAAACCTACGGGCGGAATACGCCAGCGATCGCTATACAGGTGGGGGTGTACATCAACAGCGCCATCTGTCAAGTAGGTACTCAAGTACTCGATGTCAACACAGAACCAATTTTCTCTCTGTCGTGCCACTGGCAAGACCTACTAAATACGCTGTTACTAACTGGATTGGTTTTCACAACTATTTGGTGAAGTACACTACTGTATTCCAGTTTTGAGCTTTCGCTATGCAGGGGTTTTATCTTCATTTCAAAACTTGAACTCGTTTTGGATAGATTTGATTATGGTGACAAAGAGAGTATGGACTCTCTTTCACTTTTAAATGGCCGACCCTTCCCTTAGACGGAAGTGTGTTTAGGTTTTTAGTAATTTTGCTTAACACGTTATAGATCTATATATTTTATATCTCTCCGCCTTTATTAGGCCTCTTCGATTAACTTTTCATTTATTATAAACATATAAATAAATTTTTATGTTTTGTTTATATGCGACCTTTCCTGATAGTAGGCGGTCCTATCTTGGAACCGAAGTTAATCAACGTTGAGCCCGTTATATCGTATTTACCCTTTAAAGAATTTAAAACTTTTTAAATTTAATGTTTTATGAAAGTATTTCTTTGATAGTCTTGTACTGTTTTCAAAGATGAACTAACGTTTAGTTTTTTAGTCTACGCAGTTGTTGACGTTCAGGACGTTCAACATGCGCTCTATCGTTACGATAGAGAGAGAGTGTATCACGGTTTCACTTTGCAGTAAGAGTAAACCGATTCTAGCGTTTCGTTCATTCTTTCTTAGCTTAAATGGTTTAAATTCTAAATTAAAGGAACTTTTTATTTGGAAAACCTTTCAGTTTTTTCCTTTAGCAAATAACATGTTTTAACGATATATTATTGGGCTCTTCTCTCAGGTGCAAATTCTAGAGAGAAAGAGAGAGATAGAGACGGAGGGAGAGAGAGGAGAAAAAAACGTTGCGTTCAAGCGGGTAACGTTGTTCTCGTTTTACTCTCCTCCCTAGTCGCTGTAGGGGAAGAAGGTAAAACGTTTCTAGGGTTTTATTCTTGTTCCCAGGCTATGTGCGGTGAGAGATTGTAAACGTAGTTTATTTGAACCAGTGTTTAGTCTCTTTCCCAGCCACTGAATTCTTTATCTTTATATATGTTTTCTGTTGCATTATACGACTGTTTTCGCAATTACTACCTTTTAATGAAGGGTAGGATTGCGTGTTTCAGGTAGAAATCAGTAAAAGTTTCGATTTCAGTGAAATAAGTGCAAAACAGAAAATCAAAGTGATAAAGTGATATGCGCAAAGTGTTACAGTGTTGCGTCCGAGGGTTCGTCTGTTCGTGCCTGTCGTTCACCTAGTCCGGGACCTCTTGCAAGCTCCCAAGCCCAGGGGAGAAGTAATGTCGAACGACTTATGGGTTCGTCAGGCCTTGATCAACGAACAGACGTTTTTCCTCCGTGGTTTCGGGCGTATCTACCCAAGATCGCCCCACCCACACAAAGACGAGAGAGCCCATTTACTTCTCGTCTGCGGAAGAGGTTTCTCGTAAGAAACCTTGGACCAAGGTCTCGCAGCTTATTAAGTGCAAGTTGGTCCCTTCCGCGCAAGTCCAACGGCCCAGGTGTAGCCACTGGGTCAGTTCGGACTCGCTGCAGTCTTCCGATGACTGCGCACCTCCTAAGAGAGGTAAAGCGGTACCGCAACAGGCAGTAACACCGTCTGTTGCCGCACCTGCTGCTGTAGACCCTAAGTGGTCTTTGCTACAGTCTATGCAGACACAGTTAGCATCTTTTTTGCAGGAGTTTCGTGCGGAGAAGGTTGACGCTGCACCCGTTAGCCTACAACCTACCACGGTTGTGCGCCCAGCAGACGCTGTGGCTGCCTGCTCCCACACTCCAGCTGTGAGAGCTCCTCCACCCATGCGCAGTCGACCCTGCCAGACGCATGCTGACGTTCACAGACGCACCCGTTAGCCTACAACCTACCACGGTTGTGCGCCCTGCAGACGCTGTGGCTGCCTGCTCCCACACTCCAGCTGTGAGAGCTCCTCCACCCATGCGCAGTCGACCCTGCCAGACGCATGCTGTCGTTCACAGACGCACGGAACCCTCCGTTGACGTGCGTGTGCTACCACAACAACAGGAGGGTGGAGTTAAGCTGCCGTGTTTTGACACGGTGCGTCAGCCTCCGCAACCCACTGTGGTTACCGCCACTCGCCCGCAGCAGACTAGTCAGTCAGGAGTTGAGGCTTCCCCACACAGCTTTGGTTGTTGCCAGCTCACAGACTGTCAAGCAGTTACATGACGTTGCCTTCTGGTCTGCTACTAATGCACCAGTGCTGTATGTCCTCACGCACCTGTTGTGGTTGACAGTTCAGTTTTTTGACAGTTCACAGACTGTCAAGCAGTTACATAACGTTGAGCAGTTACATAACGTTGCCTTCTGGTCTGCTGCTAATGCACCAGTGAGACCCTCACTGAGATAACCTAGCTTTTCTCGGACAAGGTTCCTATAGATGAGAAAGTGCTGTTCTCCCTCCTACTGATATTCCTTTGAGGACTCTGTCATTTGGAGAGGAGCCTTAAGCTGCTTAGCCTCCTATGGACTTTAATTAAATCATGATGATTTTTTAAGGATCTTCGTCCGGATCTTGTAACTGCTGCTCCTCGTTCGCCTCACGTCAGAACTTACACTAGGCCTAGCTACTTCGAAGCCGTTGTTGTTAAGCTAGTGCTCTCTCGCTCTCCTAGAGAGCGTTACGTCGGCTAGGCGACTGGTTTTTGCACCAGGAGGAGTTTTAGGGATACAGCCTTTTGATTTCCCTTCTTTTTATCTGGCTTATAGAGCGAGAGTCTGATAGGACACGAGAGAAGTTCTCAGCTTGGGAGTTATGCCTCTGCCCAGGTAGACTTCTCAATTCTGGTAGACTCGGCCAGGCGCATAGCCAGGAGACGCTCCAGTTGTTTACAGGTCAGCTTCTCAACTTTAGTCGAGCCTTTGAAGTTTTGCTGTACTATTATGTCACACATAACAAGGCTTCCAGGGATGGTAAATGGTTCCGCTTCAGTCGCTAACCCCGTCTGTTGCCACACCTGCTCCCGTAGACCCTAATGGGCTTTACTGCAAGACATGCAGTCCAAGCTTGTGTCCTTGATAGAGGACTTATTACGGAGAAGAACCTTCTGGCCAACAACCTTCCTTCCGGTTGGTTGTGCGCCCTGTTGACGCTGAGGTATCCTACTCGCGTCCGCCAGTTGAGGTGGTTCCTCCACCGATGCGACCCAGTGTGGGTTGCCAGTCGCATGTTGACGTTAAGCGACGCTCGGAGGTGGTTGTTGACGTTCAGTGTGTCACTAGGAAGACGTTCAACAACCAGCAGAGGTGACTTGTTGTGACGCAGTGCGTCAACCTCAGCAAGGGTGTTGGCTGCACAATCCAGCAGTCTAGACAGTTTCGGGTTGACGCTGTACTTCCTCGCGCACCCATGGTTGTTGACAGTTCACAGACTGTGCAGCAGTGCCATGATATTGCGTCCGGCTCCGTCACGCATCCACCAGTGCGACCTGATTCAACTAGTCAGACGTTGCCCACTCCGTTGCCGTTTCCTCATCAGTTTCGGATGAGAAACCCTCTGATGAGGACGTTGCTGAACAAGACGATCAGCCCCCAGCCCTGTTATCCATCCAGAAGATGCTGAAGAAGGAACGCTGCCCAGTCAGGCTGTGGATGAGTCTGGTAGGGACACTGTCATCCGTGGATCAATTTGTGTCACTAGGAAGACTACTCCTCCGTCCTCTTCTATACCATCTAGCTTTTCACTGGAAAAGGACAAGACGCTAGAAGCGGTCTCGTTCCCGGTTTCCGGAAAGTTAAAGTCTTGTCTGACTTGGTGAAAGGACTATATTAACCTTAGAGAGGGTCTTCCCCTGACTGTTCAGACTACCAACCACGTTCTCTCCTTGGACGCATCGGACGTAGGCTGGAGTGCGACATTAGACGGTAGGGAATGCTCGGGATTATGGAACTCGAGTCAAAGGACAATGCATTTCAACTGCAAGGAGCTACTGGCAGTACGTCTGACCTGGAAAAGCTTCAGATCTCTCCTTCAAGGCAAAGTGGTGGAGGTGAACTCGGACAACACCACGGCTTTGGCGTACATCTCCAAGCAAGGAGGGACCTACTCTCTGACATTGTACGAGATCGCAAGGGACCTCCTCACCTGGTCAAAAGGTCTAGACATTTCAATAGTAACGAGGTTCATCCAAGACAACTTGAATGTCATGGCAGATTGTCTCAGTCGGAAGGGACAAATAATTCCAACAGAATGGACCCTCCACAAGGATGTATGCAAGAGACTTTGGGCCACCTAGGGCCAGCCAACCATAGATCTCTTCGCAACCTCGATGACCAAGAGTCTCCCAATTTTTTGCTCACCAATCCCAGACCCAGCAGCAGTTCATATAGATGCCTTTCTACTAGATTGGTCACATCTAGATCTATATGCATTCCCTCCGTTCAAGATTGTCAACAAGGTACTGCAGAAGTTCGCCTCTCACGAAGGGACAAGGTTGACGCTAGTTGCTTCCCTCTGCCCGCGAGAGAATGGCTCACCGAGGTACTTCGATGGCTAGTAGACGTTCCCAGAACTCTTCCCCTAAGGGTGGACCTTCTACGTCAGCCACGCTTTAAGAAGGTACACCAAGGCCTCCACGCTCTTCGTCTGACTGCCTTCAGACTATCGAAAGACTCTCGAGAGCTAGAGACTTTTCGAAGGAGGCAGCCAGAGCGATTGCTAGAGCAAGGAGAACATCCACCCTTAGAGTCTACCAATCGAAGTGGGAAATCTTCCGAAACTGGTGCAAGTCAGTATCCGTATCCTCGACCAGTACCTCTGTAACTCAAATAGCTGACTTTCTCTTATATCTGAGGAAAGAACGATCTCTTTCAGCTCCCACTATCTAGGGTTACAGAAGCATGTTGGCATCAGTCTTCCGTCACAGAGGCTTAGATCTTTCCAACAATAAAGATCTACAGGACCTCCTTAAGTCTTTTGAGACCACGAAGGAGCGTCGTTTGGTTACACCTGGTTGGAATTTAGACGTGGTACTAAGATTCCTTATGTCAGACAGGTTCGAACCACAACAATCAGCCTCCCTGAAAGATCTCACCTTAAAGACTCTTTTCCTGATATGCTTAACCACAGCTAAAAGAGTCAGTGAGATTCATGCCTTCAGCTAGAACATCGGATTTTCATCCGAAACGGCTACATGTTCTACAACTTGGTTTTCTAGCCAAACACGAGCTGCCTTCTCGGCCTTGACCAATATCGTTCGATATTCCAAACTTATCGTATGGTTGGAAATGAACTAGAAAGAGTATTATGTCCTGTAAGAGCTCTTAAGTTCTATTTAAAAACCTTTACGAGGCCCGTCTGAAGCTTTATGGTGTTCAGTTAAGAAGCCATCTTTGCCTATGTCAGAGAATGCTTTATCCCATTTCATCAGACTGTTAATACGAGAAGCTCATTCCCATCTGAATGAGGAAGACCAAGCTTTGCTGAAGGTAAGGACACACGAAGTTAGAGCTGTCGCAACTTCCGTGGCCTTTAAACAAAATAGATCTCTGCAAAATATATTCGACGCAACCTATTGGAAAAACAAATCAGTGTTCGCGTCTTTTATCTTAAGAATGTCCAGTCTCTTTACGAGAACTGCTACACTCTGGGACCATTCGTAGCAACGAGTGCAGTAGTGGTGAGGGCTCGACCACTACAATTCCCTAATTCCATAACCTTTTTTAATCTTTCTCTTGAAATGTTTTATTATTGTTTTTGGGTTGTCCGGAAGGCTAAGAAGCCTTTCGCATCCTACTTGATTTGGCGGGTGGTCAAAGTCATTTCTTGAGAAGCGCCTAGATTAGAGGTTTTGATGAGGACCTTTAGTATGGGTTGCAACCCTTCATACTTCAGCTCCTAGGAGTCGCTCAGCATCCTATGAGGATCGCGAGGCTCAGTAAGGAAGACGTACTTAAAAAGGCAGAGTAATTGTTCAAGTCGACTTCCTTACCAGGTACTTATTTATTTTATGTTTGTTATTTTGAATAACTGCTAAAATGAAATACGGAATACTTAGCTCATAATAATGTCAACATGTAATGCTGGTCTCTACCCACCCCCCTGGGTGTGAATCAGCTATATGATCATCGGGTAAGTTTAATATTGAAAAATGTTATTTTCATTAGTAAAATAAATTTTTGAATATACTTACCCGATGATCATAAATTAAAGGACCCTCCCGTCCTCCCCAATAGAGACCCAGTGGACAGAGGAGAAAATTGGTTCTGTGTTGACATCGAGTACTTGAGTACCTACTTGACAGATGGCGCTGTTGATGTACACCCCCACCTGTATAGCGATCGCTGGCGTATTCCGCCCGTAGGTTTTTCTGTCGGGCAGCAGAGCTGACAGCTATATGATCATCGGGTAAGTATATTCAAAAATTTATTTTACTAATGAAAATAACATGTTTGATACCTTCTTGCGTTTATTGGAGGACATCTGTGCAAATTCTTTATCGCTCTAAATATTTTGAATGAATATTGTATTGACCAAAATTTTTCCTCTTCAATGTCTTAAAGATTGAGTTGGTTACTTAGCTATGTATATTAATACAGTGATACCCCTTGATACGAATGTTTCTGCATACAGAATTTTCATGATGCGAAACGAGAAGCGAAGATTTTTTCGCCTTATATTATGAAAAAATTCCCATGATTTGATGAGATTCGCCAGTCAGGCCAAGAATAGAATACTGTAATTTCTTTTAAAGATATGAGCCAGTTGAAGAAAACAGGTTGTTTTTACATAATAGAAAACGTACCTCTCTATGGTAAGGGTAACTATAGTAATAGCACAGTACATATGGTAATGTATATTTAGTATATGTACAGTATTGTACTGTATGTATTGTATTATTGCATTATGTTGTAATAACCACTTAATTCACAGGTATTAACAGTTAGGTTAGGTATATGATTAAAATATATTTGGCTGTATTTCATTGTGGTTATAGTTTTATTATAAAATTTAATGTGGTGTTTTTATAGGGTTTGGAACGAGTTAGGTAATTTACACGTAAAACATGACTCTATTTGAAAAACTCACGAAACGAAAGCTACTCCAGAACAGATTAATTTTGTATCTTGAGACATTACTGTACCTCAGTAATAGTTTGATCCTACTTTGTGTGTCTCAGAGCAAGCACATGTGGAACATGAGTGTATTTTCACAGGCAATAAGAATACAGTACTTAACAGTATTTAGAAAATCTTATATGTCTCCTTTGATTTTGTAAATCAATTATAATCAACAAACAAAAGTGCTCATTAGTTAAGTGTGAATGATTAATGTTGGAAATGAGTGAAATAGAATTACAAGTTTGGAAGTTATAATGAGTCTTTATGAAATTGAATAAAACTCTGTATCAAATTTTGAATTTACAGTAATGCCTCAAGATATTAAATTGATTCGTTCCGTTCCGGATTGGTTTTCGTTTCGTGAAAATTTCGTATTGTGAGTCACGTTTTACATGTAAACCGCCTAATTCGTTCCAAGCCCTACAAAAACACCACCTTAAATTTAATAATAAAGCTATATCCACAATGATATACATTTGAATTGTTCAATATACCTAACCTAACTGTTAATAACTATAATTTAAGTAGTTATTAGAAGGTAATGCAATAATAAATGGAAAATAATATAATACATACAATGCAATACTGTACATATACAAAATATACATTACCATATATACTGTACTATTATTATAGTTGCTCTTACTATAGAGAGGTACGTTTTCTATTATGTATAAACAACCCATTTTCTTCAACTGGCTCATATTTTTAACAACTATTTTATTCTTGGCGTGGCTGGTGAATATTACAGTAATATTTTGTAATACGAGGCAAAAAAATCTTTGTATCAAGAGGTATCACTGTGTTTAGGGTAGAAATTGAAATTAGTGGGCGAACTTATCGATTTTCGACATGGAGCAGATGTTCACGTTATCATGAGTTATACGTTCTCTATACAGTACACTTATTGAACATGTAAAACGTGCTCAACAACCTGCTATTATTTGATAAAATTTAGATACTAGAGCTTACCTACATTACTAAGCTTCCATATGAAATTAGAACTGACCTATTATTACCTCTGCCAACAAAGTTAGAAGGAGGTTATGTTTTACCCCCTGTTTGTATGTATCTGATTGTTTGTGAACAGCTTCTTGGCCACAATTTTAATCTCAGAGTAATGAAACTTGCAGGGATTAACTGTTATGTAAAAAGCTGGAAATGATAAAATTTTGGAAGCGCAGGGATTAACTGTTATGTAAAAAGCTGGAAATGTTAAAATTTTGGAAGGTCAAGGTCAGGTCACGGTCAAGCAAAAGGTTGAGAAATAAGCTGCTGCGGCGGAGGCCTGCACTCTACTGAGTGCCCCTTTAGTTGTTGTTGTTATTATTACTAGCTAAACTGCAACCCTAGTTGGAAAAGCAGGATGCTATAAGTCCAAGGGCTCCAACAAGGGAAATTAGCCCAGTGAGGAATGGAAATAAGGAAACGATATGAGAAATAATGAACAATTAAAATGAGATATTTTAAAAACAGTTACATCATTAAAACAGATATTCCATATATAAACTATATAACGACTTATGCCAGCCTGTTCAACATGAAAACATTTGGTGCAACTTTGAACTTTTGAAGTGAAACAAGGGTAATATTATACTCTTTTATTCTTTCTTCCTCAGCAAATTTTGGCCCTGACAGCCCCACCTGGCACTAGGGACCCAAGCCGACAGCAGGGACCAACTACATCAGGTAACGGCAAAGAGGGCCTCGCAGCTCACCCGTACTTCCGTCGTCCTGGCCGTGGGCATAATCACGACTCCTGCGATGCCTGCGGGGAAGGCGGAGACTTGATATGCTGCGACCTGTGTCCTGCTTCGTTTCACCTGACTTGCCAGTGAGATTTCACATGAGCTTTTGTTGCTGATAATTTCATTGTCCTTTGTTTCGAATTTTGAGCAAGAAAAATAAAATTTCCATTATGTTTTTCCAAGTATATTAATGTAGGTCATATTTCTACAGTCAGAGACATTTTATTCTTGTGAAATACTGTTTTATATCTTTTTTTTAAATTGAATTTTATATTATCAACTTGTAGGGTTTTAAATGTAACTTTAAAATTGCTATAATTCTTGTCACAACTTTATCTAACAGAAGGTTTTGTATGTAATTTGATGCAGTTTTTTTACTTAGATATTGAATTTTATATTATAAACTTGTAGGGTTTTAAATGTAACTTTATAATTGCTATAATTCTTATCACAACTTTATCTAACAGAAGGTTTTGTATGTAATTTGATGCAGTTTTCTGACCGAGCTATTTATTAGTTATAATCTTTCGGGATGAGTTCCTTTAATACAATTTCTCTTCTACTACCAGTGACCCTCCACTCGACGAAAAAGATATACCCATGGGCCAGTGGGTTTGTCATCAGTGCAGATTAGGAGGGGTAAGTTATTCGCTAACTTTTATGTAGGTCATCCAGGTGACTTAGTAAAGGAAAAGGTACTGTTTTGATATGTGATTCCATTTATGGCGTGATCTGAGAAATTATTCTTTTACCTTGTTGTGCGATTTAATTTATAGCGTGATCTTATAAATTATTCTTTTGCTTCTATGTTATCTCAATATTTTTGATTGATAGGTAAAAAAACATAATAGAAAATGCTTTGCTGTGCGCTCGCTTCGCTCGCAAAAAAATGAAAACATCAAGCTCCGTATGTATTGGCAAGCAGAAATGATGAGCTGCGCACACTAACATCAATGATTAATTATTTCTTAGATAATTATTCCTGGTATATATATTTTTAGAAAATCTAATGGTTCTTGCTTCGCTGTGAAGTGAAGCGAAATCGCTACTATCAGGTGACATCGCAAAAGCACGACTGAGATCGCATACCAAAACAGCAACAAGAAAAATTGAGTCGTAGAGTTTGCCACCCTGAAGAACTCTTTTGCACAAAATTATTAATTAAAGTGATCTTAATTGTGCATTGTTTATAGTAATCTATGCATCTGTTTTTGTTTAGTACTTCATCAGATTTTAATGCTTAAGAGTTTGTGTATAAGTTGGTTGCTGTTTCATGTCTCTCTTATGCATTTGTAATTGCCAATAACATTACCAAGTCAGACGATATGTTTTGTGTATGTTAGTTTCAGCTGCTTGTGCCAACTACCAGCATAACAAATTTTCTTTGTTCAGTAACCGAAATACAAACCGCTATTTAAATAAGGTATTACTTTCGGCGTAGCAAAATGACGAGCCATTAGATTTTTAACGAGGGTTAACTACCCCCTCGCTAGTTAGCGAGGGGGTAGGGGAGGGGTAGCTAGCTACCCCTCCCCCCTCACACACCGATGAACTGATTCACTTCGCTTTTGGCTTGGGTGATGGTCAGACGTGTCTGCTCTCACCCTCGCATTGATAGCCTTAATCTTTTTTGCTTTCTCTTTCAGTTTGTGTGTGTGGAAGTTGGCCTCTCTCTTTATCATGCGGAAGTGCCCTGGTTCCAAGAACTCTTCTTCCGTTGCCCGAAGCTCCCGCTCGATCGGTCTCTCGTGAGAGGCCGTCGAGTGGTAGCGTAGGCCGTTCTTTTGTTGACCGACCTCGGGGTTCGGGAGAGGGAGTTGCCTCCCATAGCGAGGCAGCTCCTCCTCCTCCTCCTCCGGGGGAGGATTTATCTGTTTCTGTATACTGTATGATGATTTATTGCGCGCCATCACTCTCCAGCACGCCCAAGCGCCCACTTGTCGAAGATCACCTGTGCGCAGTCGCTCGCCCTGCGCGCCATCGCTCGCCTGCGCTCCGTCGTTCACCTAGGCGCTGTCATTCTCCTGGTCGCCAGCACTCGCCCGCGCCTTCATCCCCGCGCGCACACACACGTGCGCGAACGTTCGCCCGCGTGAACCCGGGATTGTTCCATCGTGCGAATGCCAGCGCGAGCCCAAGCGCGATTCCCTCCCGGTTTCGCAACGCGAGCTTCCTAGCGAGTCTTCAGGAGCGAGAGAAGTCAGGTCATCTTCTTCACGGTCTCCCCCCCGCAAGCGCAGAACAGCACGCTCGCAGGAGGGGGGGAAGGTCTTCAGAGAGGTCTAGGCAAGGCATCAATCTTCTTCCCTTTCTTTTCAGGGAGGCCCTGTGGTATATACTCCAGAGGATCGCCCGATCCCCTTCCCTCCAGAGGGAGTCTCTGACACTGCGTCTGTCAGTAAGCAGCCATGGTTTGGGTCCCTTATCAGAGCTTTCGTCCAGGCTGTTAAGCCTGCCTTCACTGATTTGGGTCTCAAACCAACGGCAGCTCCGACCCCACTGAAGAGGAAGAGAGGAGTAGAGATCGTGGTGACTTCTCTCAAGGTCAAACTGGCTCCTAAGAAGTCCGTAAGGAAGGCTCCTTCCCCCCCTCAAATGTTCTCTCCTTCTCCTGTGGACGAAGCTTTTCCGTCCTCGGGAATCTACCGAGGTGAGACTTTCTCCCACCACACCAATGGGAGAAACCCCACCGCGAGTAGGAGAATCGTCCCGTGTTGGGGCGGAGAGGAGCCCTCAGACTTCGTTGCTGGAGTTCTGCATCCCTCCTAGAAGGGAACCGAAGGACTAGAAGACTATCCCGAAGTCTTCCTCCAGGATTCGACCAGAGCCAGCGAGACCCCAGGAGAACGTCCACGTGTCCCCCCAAGTAGAGTATCTAGGGACAGGAGTCTTTGCTGCCAGTTCACCAGGAGGAGAGCAGCAAGAGTCAGAACATGCCTTCTGGCAAGTTTTGACTCTGATGAAGCATCTCAACGGGTTCAAGGACCCTGAGATTGCCCCTCGTGAGGGCAAGGACATGGTCCTGGACCGAGTCTTTGGCACTCAGAAGCCCACTAAGGCCAGTGTGGCTTTGCCTTGGTCCCAAGGGGTGAAGAGTGCCAGGGATAAGGTTGAGGGCCAGCTCTACGAGCTCGCCTCCTCCAGCCGTTCCACTGCTGGCAACAAGCTCCTCCCACCTCGTGTTCAACAGAGGAGGTTTTTTGAGATTATGGAGGAGTCTTGTTTAGCTCTTCCGCTCCACCACTCTGTGGAAGAGCTTACCAGGGGAGTCTCTCTTGAGAGAGACTCTAGCCGGCAAGTGACATTTTCGGCAACAGAGATCCTGAGTCAGGAGAAGGTCGCAAAGTGTGCCATGCAGGCCACTTCGTGGCTGGATGTCTGGCTGGGGCCTCTGGGCATTCTGCTGCGATCCGAGGATCTGTCCAAGGAGAGCACCAGGAAGGCCCTGGAGACCTTCCTCCTTTCGGGCACACGCACCGTTGAGTTTGTGGGCCACCAAGTCTCGAACTTGTGGGCAAACTCGATCCTGAAGCGACGTGATGCAGTGACCGAGAGGTTCCACTCGAAGGTCCCAGCCGTGGATGTCTGCAAGCTCAGACACTCTTCCCTTCTGGGAAAGAGTTTGTTTGAGCCCAAGGATGTGGAACAGGCAGCTGAGAGGTGGAGAAAATCAAACCAGGATTCTCTTCTCCAAAGGGCTCTTACAACAAAGCCCTACAAACCTCCAGCACCTCAACAACCTTGCCAGTCCAAGACGACAAAACCGGCAGCGGCAGCAAAGACGACGGTGTCCAAGCAGCAGCCCTTTCCTGTCAAAGACAAGAAGGGCAGAAAGTCCTCCAGGGGAGGCAAGAATCCTAGAGGGAGCGGCCGAAGCCGCAAACGCTAGGATTGGCAATCCCCCTGCATATCCACCAGTGGGGGGATTCCTGCAAAGTTGCGCATTCAGATGGCAGAAACTTGGGGCCGATTCCTGGACGATCTCCGTGATCAGTTAAGGATATTGCGTCCCGTTCATAACATCTCTTCTTCCCCTGACAGCGAATCCAGTGTCATTGACCTCCTATGTCATGGGATCGGCAAAGGGGCTAGCCCTACGGGCAGAAGTCGAGACCATGCTGAAGAAGGATGCTCTCCAGGAGGTCGTCGACGGCTCCCCAGGCTTCTTCAGTCGACTCTTTCTTGTAAAGAAGGCGTCTGGAGGCTGGAGACCAGTCATCGACCTCTCAGCTCTGAACAAGTTTGTCAAACAAACTCCGTTCAGCTTGGAGACAACAGACACGGTCAGACTTGCAGTGAGACTGCAAGACTTCATGCGTACACTGGATCAGAAGGACGCGTACTTCCTGATCCCAATCCATCCGTCTTCCAGGAAGTACTAAAGATTCAGCCTAGACAACAAGATCTACCAGTTCAAGGTACTGTGTTTCGGTCTCTCCACAGCACCTCAGGTATTCACCAGAGTGTTCACCCTGATCTCTTCGTGGGCACACAGGATCGGTATCCGTCTCCTCCGTTATTTGGACGACTGGCTGATCCTGGCAGACTCGGAATTGACCCTTCTTCGACACCGAGACAAGCTTCTGGGACTTTGCCAAGATCTAGGGATCATGGTAAATCTCGAGAAGTCTTTTCTGCTTCCATCTCAACGACTGATATATCTAGGCATGATATTGGACACCAATCTCCACAAAGCCTTTCCAACAGACGACAGGATAGCAAGGCTGAGGAGGGTCGTAGATCCTTTCTTCAGACGAGAAGAGCTTCAGCCCAATCTTGGTTACGTCTCTTAGGTCACCTTTCCTCCTTGGCCCGTCTAGTTCCAAACGGCCGCCTCAGGATGAGATTCCTGCAATGGCGGCTCAAGCCCCGGTGGAATCAAGGCCACGATTCCCCGGACATTCTGGTCCCTATGGGCCCTGCGGAACGGACGGACCTTCAGTGGTGGGTGATGGACGAAAACCTCCGAAAGGGAGTGGATCTTCTCATCCTCCCCCCGGATTTGATGCTGTTCTCTGATGCTTCAAAAGAAGGGTGGGGGGCCCACGTTCTGAACCACAGGATATCAGGCCTATGATCAGAATCAGAAAAGTGCCTCCACATAAATCTGCTATAGATGAAGGCCGTATATCGGGCACTTCAACAGTTCCAACAAACCCTGGCGGGTCACTCCGTGGTGGTGATGAGCGACAACACCACGGTAGTGGCTTATATCAACAAGCAGGGAGGTACCTTTTCACAACAGCTATCCCATCTTGCAATAGAGATACTGAGATGGACCGAAGTCCACTCGATTCCAGTATCAGCTCGCTTCATTCTGGGCAAAAAGAATGTGCTAGCCGACAGTCTGAGCAGATCATCGCAGATAGTGAGTACCGAGTGGTCTTTGGATCCTCTAGTAGCCAACAAAGTCCTGACTTTGTGGGGTTCCCCGACGGTGGACCTGTTCACGACAGCCTTGAACTTCAAGCTTCCGCTGTACTGTTCCCCAGTCCCGGACCTCAAGGCACTCTGGCAAGATGCCTCCCTACAACGGTGGGACAACATCGACGTTTACGCCTTCCCACCGTTCTGTCTGATGAGAAAGGTGCTCAACAAGACCAGAATATCGGTCAACCAGTCAGTGACATTAATAGCTCCGCTATGGCATCATGCAGAGTGGTTCCCGGACCTTCTGCAGCTCCTGACGGAACTCCCGAGAGAACTTCCTCCGCGACACGAGCTAGTCAAACAACCACACTGCAACATCTTCCACAAAGCCGTAGCATCGCTTCGGCTTCACGCCTGGAGACTAACCAGCATCTCCTCACAGAGAGAGGCTTTTCGCAACAAGTTGCGGAAAGGATGTCTCGGCACCTGCGAAAGTCATCTGCAGGGGTCTACCAGGCGAAGTGGAGAGTCTTCTGTGGTTGGTGTCGTGGAAGGGGTATCTCTCCCCTCGATGCCACTATTCCAGCAATAGCGGAGTTTCTTGTGTATTTGCGGGAAGAAATGCGCCTTTCAGTCTCGGCAGTGAAAGGCTATCGCTCAGCCTTAAGCCTGCCTTCAGGCTGAAAGGAATGGACATTTCCTCCTCGCTGGAACTTTCTCTACTCATACGAAGCTACGAGCTTACCTGCCCTCAGTCGGAAGTGAGACCACCTCCATGGAACGTGGTTCGAGTCCTCAGGTCTCTTAAGAGACCTCCGTTCGAATCATTACGCCGTGCTTCTGATCGTCACCTAACTTGGAAGACGGTGTTCCTACTCGCATTGGCCTCAGCCAAGCGAGTCAGCAAACTTCATGGTCTCTCGTACGACGTCGCCCATTCAAGGGGATGGGGGGAGGTAACGTTCAGGTTCGTCCCTGAGTTTGTGGCTAAGACTCAAAATCCTGGGATTCCGGACCCACGGTTCGACTCCTTCCGGATTTTGAGTCTCCGTTCTGTAACAGATGACCCAGACCATCTCCTACTGTGCCCAGTAAGGAGTCTGAGGCTTTATCTTAAGAGAACAGCTGCAGCTCGTCATCGAGTGCGAGCATTGTTTGTGAGCACAGGAAGGACGAAGAGGAGGGTCACTAAGAGCACCATCTCAGCATTGATTCGCAGTGTCATCCACCATTCCCTGAATCCAGACGCTCCTCCATCACGTCGCCCTAGAGCACACGATGTCAGAGGCATCGCTACGTCCCTGGCATTCAAGAGAAACTACTCAGTGACGCAGGTTCTACAAGCTGGGGTCTGGAAGCGTCAAACGACCTTCACAGCCCACTACCTGCAGGACGTGACCCACAGGAGGCTCGATACGTTCTGTCGGCCCTGTGGTGGCTGCACAACAGCTGGTCTAAACCTCAGGCTCCTTAATGGACAAGTAGAAGAAGGTTGAGGGCATTGTTACCAGGTTTTAGTCTGCATGAATGAAAAAGTATGCCTGGCCCTTACTCTTTACTTCATCCTCCCCTCTCTTGGGGAAAGCAGCATCCTGGGTTCTCTGCACAGCTGACCTTAAACCACTGCAGGTAAACCATGCTTCCTTGTGTTCCTAGTATTAAAATAATACTGTCGCGTCCCCCATACCCTGACGAGGTGGTATTGGGAACGTCCTATCTTAGAATTCCATCCAAAGGATTCCAGGTCAACTTCCTATGACGAGTCACACTTCATTCCTTCACACACAAGCTTACGTAGGCCACATGTTCCTTGCAGAGCAAGGGATTTGTGAGGTGCAGGTACTCTTTATCTCGAGTGCTACACACTCGGATTCTGAGTCCCCGGGCAAAGCCAAAGCCAGTAAGGCTGGGACTTACCACCCTACCTAAGGGTTAAGTCACCCTATTTAAATAGCGTGGTTTGTATTTCGGTTACGGAACAAATGACAAATTCGTAGATAATTTGTATTTTTCCTAACCGTACAAACCTTAGCTATTTAACCATACTTGCCCGCCAGCCCTATCCCCCGTGAAGTCCTACCTCTAAGCGAAGTGAATCAGTTCACCGGTGTGTGAGGGGGGAGGGTTAGATAGCTACCTCTCCCCTACCCCCTTGCTAACTAGCGAGGGGGTAGTTAACCCTCGTTAAAAATCTTATGGCTCGTCATTCAGCTACGCTGAAAGTAATACCCTATTTAAATAGCTAAGGTTTGTATGGTTAGGAAAAATACAAATTATCTATGAATTTGTCATCTTTACTGTAAACATTACAGTATATCCAAAATTTCCAAGTGTCTATGCATGTAGGTTATATTGTATATTATATTGTATCACATTATTGTGCAGGTATAGTATTCCAAGCTTTTATAAAGACTTGAAGTGTGGACTAAGTGCATGTCAAAATCATGGCTCGAATATTACGTGGAGTATATGAAAAAAATCACGATTTTGAAGGTGAAAAAGAAGGGTCGAACTTTACACGAGTATGTACGGTATTTGTAATTGCCAATAACATTGCCCTCTCTAACCCTCTCGTCTTCAGGGACCCTCGTTTCGTCATTTCATAGTCGGTGCTTTCTTTTACAGCCCGATGATGATAGAACTTCTGTGTCCAGTGGAAAGTCCAATAAAAGCGCTAAAGGAATAAAGAGAAAAGAGAAAGACGAGGAGAAGCCATCTTCGTCGGTCCCCGGAAAATACGATCCCAACGAAAAGAGAGTTTGTTCCAGTGGACGAGAATTCGAGTTGTCAGACTCGCCGCTCTTCACGCTTATCAAGGCCGCAGCTTCCGTGAATCCAAAGCAGTTTACTCTTCCTTACGAGATGACTCTGCCTGTTTATTTTCCCGGCGAGCCTAAAAGTAAGTCAAGTTAACATTGCAGAACTTTTTAGGTTATGAAATTTGAAAGGTATCTTTTAATAAGAGTCTTTGGGGCTGTGACATTTTGTCCAAAAGCTACGGAGAATTAACAAAAGAGGCGAATAATGTTTATACAGTGTGGTACCAATTTATTTTAGTGCAGTATGTTGATTATAATTTTTCAAGTTTCACTGTTATTATGTTTGCTAAACCTTGTATAAAGTACTGTGCTCCACTATATGCAGTTGGAATTTTTAGAACCTTTTGTACTACAGAACAAGATCATATGAACTCATTAACACAAATGTTTGGAATTTGTTCAGTTCACAAGGAGCAAAATGAAAATACTCAGTACTGTGTTATATCCAAATGACTTTAGTATATTTTCATAGAGTACCAAGCTTCTTTAGGGAGTTGCTTTCGACTGGAATAGTGGAGTCATTTGCAGAAAAAAAGTTTTCTGTACTAAACCTGAAATGGTGAAGAAGGACTTTCTATTTTCCATAGATTTATTAATTTTTGAATGAGGGATATATACAAAGAATTGTCTCTTGGTCAATATGTGGTTTTAGTTTGTGAAAGGCGATTTGCCTGAAGAAAAATACTGTATAGAAAAAGGTTTTGTCAAAAAATTAATCATGTGTAGATAACTTGAGGAATTTCAAAAAGGAAAGAAATTATCATAGATTATTGATAGATGTGGGTAATGAAAAATGTGATGGCCTTTTTGAAATGTCCCTGCCTGGTGATCTGCTGGACTGGGGTTCGAGTCCCGCTCAAACTTTATACAGTAGTTTGTTGTAGTTTCTGCAACCTCACTATCCATGTGAACTGAGGATGAGGTTTTGGGGGAGCTCATAGGTCTACCTGCTGAGTCATCAGTAGCCATTGCCTAGCCCTGGTCCTAGCTTGGGTGGACAGGGGGCTTGGGCGCTGATCGTGTATATATATGGTCAGTCTCTAAGGCATTGTCACTGTCCCTTGCCTCTGCCATTCATGAGCGGCTTTTAAACCTTATCGTCTAATGTTTTGTAGATCCGGCTGGGAAGACAAACGGTACGAGGAAAGGTTATCAGAGGAAGAAGTCTTACGAGCTAGATAATGGTTTAGTACCTCTACCTGCCAAATTATGTTTTCAATGTAACAAGTAAGTACAATACTGCACTATATACTAAATATTTATAAATTGAAAGGTCTTATTGACATTTAATACTGTTTTTGATTGAGTACCTCGCTTAAAAGTAATATTGTGGTAGGTCATGATTTAGTGAGCTGGAAGTCTCTTGCATCAGTGTAGAAGATCCTTAATGTTGCCATATTTGGTCAGTGTTTTTTAAATACTTTTCTGTGATTGGTCATCGTCATCAGCAGTTTGTATCTATATTCGCTCAAGTCATTTCAGTATTAAGTAGGATTTATGTGGAGGAAAAACTCTCTCATTACAAACATATTTACTGCTGATGTCTTCTTATAGAATTTTCATTCTAGATAAGTTCGTCTTTGCTTTTCAGGAGCTGCCGTGTAGGTCCCTTGGTACCGTGTGATTATTGTCCGCTCTTCTTCCATCTAGATTGTTTAGATCCACCATTAACAACACCTCCCATGGGCAAGTGGATGTGTCCGAGTCATCCGCAGCACTTTTTGGTAACGAACTTGCTTCAGGTCGTTGAATTGCCTCGTACAATTTGTGTATATAAGACCTTGCATTCCTTGAAAATTACTTTGTCCCACTTTGAGTTCAACAGCGAGATGAAATTAGAATAAGTTGGAAAATTAAAGTAAACTTTCTCCGCATTCATATTCTAGTACAGTCATAGTTGTATAAGTACTGGCACTTATATTGCCAGTGGTTGCTGGCAATAAGGATATTATCAAAGAATAAACCATTTAGAATTGTCAATTAACAACTAAGAGTGAAAGTGCCTGGAATGACTTAGGTATTAATATATGGATATCCTATCATGACAGCAGAGTAGATATGGGGCACTGGTACTTTTCTTCGTTTAAAAACTTGAAAAATAAAGTGTTTAATGATATTTTTTATTGCTGCTAATAATAACAAAAGCATGATTTATAGCAGTGGAGCTATGCACTTGGAAATGTATTTATCTACTGAATATTTCATACCTAAAGTAATTTGTGATATCTCCACTTCTAAATTCTAGACCTATTTCCCCTATGTATTAGAGAGCAGTTGTCAGGCTATTTTTATAAATCTATATATACAGTATATTTCCTGTCACGCTGGCGGGCAGCCACTCAGAAAACAACAATCCCCCACAAATTGCCTGAACTAGCGTACAGTTATGCCTCTCGACACGAAAGAATCTGCTTACAAAATTTCCACGCTACGAAACGAGATGCTAAGAATTTTATGACTCGCATCACAAAAAATGTTACATACAACAAAAGGAGGTATGGTACGAGAGCCCAACCGTGTCCGAGACTGATTATAAAATTCGCATGCCGCCAGCCCGTAAACTCGCCACCATTCTCCCGCGCTCCCATTGGTTATCTCCCTACTTAGATGTTAGTTACCGCCATAAGATTCTGCTCTCCTATTGGTCATTATGTACTGTAGTGTATCACATCATGCATCTACGCATTGGCGTTCCTCTTTCTTTTCGTTTCGGTAGCGGTATCGTACGCATTGACTTCGTGTTTGTGATTTTGCTTTTGTGAATATTGTACTGCATAGTGTTGTGATATTACGTTACTTTAGTAGCCATGGGTCCCAAGAAAGTTTCTGATGTATAGGGAAAGAAGAGGATGATACTTTCTATGGAGATGAAGATGGAAATAGTCAAGAAATACTAGGCTGGTATGCTGTTAAGTGTGATCATGAAGGAATATGGCTGAAATCCTTCTAGGATAGGAATGATCCTGAAACAGAAGGAAGCCATCAAAGCACTAACACCTTATAAGGGCGTGACGGTTTTCTCCACCAAGAGAAGCTACGTCCACGATGAGATGTAGAGATGCTGCTTCTCTGGATTAAGGACAAGGAAATCGCCGGGGAGACAATCACTGAAGTGATAATCTGCCAGAAGGCCAGAGCCATTTTCGGTGTTCTTGTGCATGCTCAGGGTGAAGCCGACGCAGGAGAAGGGACATCGAAGCAGGTGCCCCCAGAGTTCACTGCAAGCTTGGACACGAAAGCGTCCGAAGCCTCTGTTATGACGTTCGACGAGTTGACTGTCCGGGAAGGCTACAGTCCCCTGCAAGTCTTCAAATGCGTCGAAACTTTGCTTTTTTGGAAGAAAATGCCTCATCAGACGTTCATCATGGAAAAAGAAAAGAAGCTACCCAAGCATAAGCCTATGAAGGACAGGCGTACCCTTGCATTTTATGCAAATGCCAGTGGGGATTGTAAGGTGAAACTCCTGCTGGTATATCACTCCGACACTCCTAGAAACTTCAAGGCCCACAAAGTGATGGAGAAGCTTCAGGTGTTGTGGAGGACTAATGCAAAAGCTTGGGTAACAAGAACCTTGTTCTAAGAGTGGGTAAACCTTTGCTTTGGCCCGACTGTGAAAAAATATTTAGAAGAGAAGTGCCTCCTCCTGAAATGCCTGCTGGTGTTGGACAATGACCCTGCCCACCCTCCTGGCCTTGATGAAGATATCCTAGCAGAGTATTCCTTCATCAAGGTTCTCTATCTTCCGCCTAACACCACCCCTCTCCTCCAGCCCATGGACCAGCAAGTGATTTTCAACTACAAGAAACTCTATACGAAACATCTCTTCACAAGATGTTTCGAAATCAGCTCACCCATCGTGAATTTTGAAAGGAGCATTTCGGTATTGCTTAAAATCATCAATACAGTTTGGCAGGAGGTTTCGAGGCACACCTTGAACTCTGCGTGGAAGAAGCTGTGGCCTGATGCCGTCTCCACACAAGTTTTCAAGGGCTTTCACGCAGACCAAGCTAAAGCCGATTCCGAAAATGTTGACGATCCTGAACCTGTTGCTCAATCTGAGGTTGCCGAGATCGTTACACTCGTGATGTCCGTGGGTCTGGAAGTTAATGAGGCCCACATCGATGAGCTTATCGAGGAGCACCAAGGGGAACTTACGACAGATGACCTGAAGGAGGAGTTGGAGACCCTGCAAGTGAATGAATGAAGGATTTTGAGTTCTTTGGCATCCTGGCATTGAAGGTCATTGGCGCCGTTTGCAAGTGAACAAAGTTCAGGAACAGTTCTCTTGCAGCAGGGGGAGAAGGATGACCCCATGACCACAGCAAAAATTAAGGAGGCTCTAGCTTGCTACCATAAAATGGCGGCTTTTGTCGAAAAGAGACATCCAGAAAAAGTTGTCACTGGTCGTGCGTTTGAATATTTAAAT
This sequence comes from Palaemon carinicauda, assembly GCF_036898095.1. NCBI lineage: Eukaryota > Metazoa > Arthropoda > Malacostraca > Decapoda > Palaemonidae > Palaemon > Palaemon carinicauda. Next base: position 79,086,059 of record NC_090759.1, on the reverse strand, counting down.
GACGTTTGCCCGAGTTATTTCATGAACGTTTTAAGAAGTAGGCAGAAAAACTTCCTTGGACAGTTTTTTTAAAAAGAGGACTTAGGTACTAGCAGGCCAAGAGGAAGATAAAAGTAAAACAAAATGAAAGAAAAGTGGCTGTTATAAAGAAAATACGTAATTGAATTTAGAAAATACAAAACGTAAAGTAAAAAATACAAAATTAGAAAAAGGCAAAAAAAAAAAAAGTAATTTAATTTTTAAGTTTATCATAAAGTTAAGTGTTAATATTTCCTGCCATTTGTTAATGTGTCTTAAAATTAAGTGTTAATGTTTTCTGCCATTTATTAATCTGATTTGTAAAGTTAAGTGTTTATGTTTTCTGCCGTTTGTCATCCTCTACTTCCCCGCCACTTCACTCTCGGACATCGCCTCACTCCAAAGGTAAGGTTCCACATTTTGTTACTGTATTTAGTACTGTTTGTTCTAATTATAAATTTCTTTTACCGGTTATCAACGGTCAAGTTATTATTGAACGATCAAAATGATTGTACAGTAATTCGTCGAGGACGGTATAGTGGAGTGTTTTTGTGGGGCCTGCAACAAATTAGGCTATTTACATGTAAAGGACGACTCACAACGCGAAAAAATCACGGTACGAAAGCCATTACGGAACCAATTAATTTCGTGTTGTGAGGCATTACTGTATTGTAGTAAGGAAAGGGGGAAGGGTTGAATCTGTGTGTGTGTGTATGTACGTGTGCATGCATATCTACCTAAATACTTAGTCCGTACAATTGTTTACAACTAATTACTCAAAGAGTTTTCTTTACTTTCTATTTTTTTTCCAGGATTCCACTTTGTTAACATCTCACAGCTTGAGTGAAAGAGTAAAGTTATGGGATAAGTTTAAGGCTCCCGTCGACCAAGACGCAGTACGGCTCAGCTTTCTGCAGAGGTGCCACCGACAAAATCCGCCTTTTCGTTACAAAGTCAAACGTGCTCTCAGATCTCGAATACGAGTGAGTAGGAATAGATTTGGTTGTTCTATCTTTAAGAATATTTGATTCTTGTATTGGTATTCTCATGTATGTCATTATTAAAGTGCAGAAAGTCCTTAGCTCAAACATTTGGAGATACACAAATTCAACTGAAAATAACAAGTATAAGATAAAGAAATACAGTACTGCAATAAAACAATATTATATCATTTAATACAGTAAGGATATTGACACTTGTAATAACCTGATATCTATTTCATATGAATCAGTAGAACTTCAAAAGTTCAAAGTTGGAGCAAATGTTATTATGTTGACCAGGCTGACATGAGTCTTTTTATAGTTTATATATGACATATCTGTTTTGACGCTGGTATTGTTTTTAGAATGGTATATTGTTAATTTATTCTCATCATTTATTTATTTCCTTATTTCCTTTCCTCACTGGGCTATTTTTCCCTGTTGGAGCCCTTGGGCTTATAGTATCTTGCTTTTCCAACTAGGGTTGTAGCTTGGCTAGTAATAATAATAATTTTAATAATAAAAACCGGTCTATTTGTTGACTTTTATAGCTGGAATTTGTAGGCATAGGATTCACTTATGGATTATCAAGTTAGCTTTTTATATTCAAGCTCAGTTTTCTTGTTTTTTGCTGGTCCTTTTTATATTGAATGTAGATTTTTCTAATGTTTTTTACACAACCCCATCCATTATATATACAGAAGGTCCTGAACTTACAGACTTAATAGGTTCCAAGAAGCTGTTTTGAAGTTGAATTTTGTAAAATCTTGGCCTGGGGTAGGCCTAACCTGAATCCCATGCCTATGAGTTTCAGCTACAAAAGCTAATAAATAGTCGGGTTTCATATGAAATAAATAAGGGATTTTGACGAAGGAAAAATCTATTTGTTCTCGCTCCGTGAAATGCTCCTCTAGCACCATTTCTAAGGCATATTTATTGCTGAATATATCAGAGAAAAAAGAGATGCATGGAATACCAGGAATAAACCTAGCTCACTCACTCCTTGAGTGGCGGTATAGAAAACTGGGGCGTGATTGAACCACGACCATAGATCCCTCACCAATTAGACCTCTCCTATTGCAAATGTTGTTTGTTCCGGCTTAAATACAAACCTTCCGCTATTTATAGGGGCTCTACGTCCGCCCTTATAAATAGCTCTAGGTTTGTATGCTAGGAAGAATACAAATTGCTTCCAAATTTGTCATTTTATAACAGCATTTTGCTGTTCGGGGATTTTGACAGGAGATATCTAAATGGTGCGAAGCCTCTGGTTGTGATTTATCGCGCCCCAGTATTATATCGACACCTTATGCAGGTGAGCGAGCTGGGTTCAACCCGGCATTCCCATGCAATTTTTTCTATGGTAATATATATCAGTTATATACCTTAGAAATGGTGCTTGAGGAGCATTTCACTGGGCGACACGGGTCGGAGCCCAGAAATAGATTTTTCTTTTGTCAAAATCCCTTTTTTTTTTTTCTTTTTTATCTATTACAGTATACAGTACACAAACTTTTGGTGCAATATCTAAGATTTATTATTTCAGTTGGATCTGTATTTGTATCTCTAAATATTTGGGTACATTCTGTCAGTAGAAGTGTCTTCACTTCCTGGGTCATTTTACACCTACACTATGCAAATACATTGCTTTATTCTCTTAAGGTGCTTGACTTTACTTCATAACAACCTTACTACTGAATAATATAAACTGTCCTGTCGTATACCAGTTTTCAAGTGCTCTCCTGGGACCTGAGAATCTCAAATCACCACCCTGGCCATTCAAGAGCTTGGTCCTCCCAATTAAAAAGCAATACTTGGCATCTCATCTATGAGTGATAGTTTTGTGGCGAAATAGTCTGAATCTTTTAGAGTTATATTTCTCTTGTTCGAGGGTACACTCGAGCACACTACTGTATTCCGTATAATTTCTCCTCCTTTTGTTTTGTTAAAGTTTTTGTAGTTTATATAGAAGATATTTATTTTAATGTTACTCTTCTTAAAGTATTTTTTTCTTTTCCTCACTGGGCTATTTTCGCTGTTGGAGCCCCTGGGCTTATAGAATCCTGCTTTTCCAACTAGGGTTGTAGCTTAGCTGGTAATAATAATAATAATAATAGTATTAATAATAATAATAATAATGCTTCACTGTTCATTTCAGGTCCCTTTGTCTGTCCAACAACAATATCTAGATCCACCCGAGTTATTACCACGCCACGGTCCGCCGCAATACTTGCTTCCCTTGAAAGTTGATGGTGAGCTGGAAGCATCCAATGCAACTACAGCTCCAAACGTAGCCTCATTACGAGCAAATACCAATAACCCCGTTACCTCATCCAGTAGTACGATAAATCAGGAAGACTGGCGCCATGTCGAGATAAAAGAGGAACCCGACGAAGAAGCGGAAGGAGCCGCTGTATTAAAAGAAAGTATAGACAAAGAAGAAAAAATAGAAGACAAAAGAAAAGAAGAAAGAAGAAAAGCCACTAAAGAAGAAAAAGATGAGGTGATTATAAATGGTGTGAAAGGATTTCTTTGAAATCATGCACATGTGTTGTTAAGAATATTGTGTTTTACTATTTAGAATATAATACTAAATTTTTAAAGAAATGCTGATTTAAGCAAATAAAGGTAATAAAAAAATAGGATAATCAATGTTGTATCGACACAAAATTCTATATACAGTTGAATTAGCCTATGGTGATACTATAACCATAAATTCTATATAGAAAATTTACTAAACTTCCCAATGCAATTTTCAGTTTATTTCGATTTTATTCCATTGTTAACTAGGCTACAAAACATCAACATGGTATCATTGCTCCCTTGCCAAAAGTGATGAGCCTCGCTACAATTTTATCAGTCCTGGTCACCATAGAATTAAGATCAGAGAAAAATATAAAAAATTTAAGACCTTACCTTTTATATTTGCTAACATGATAATTTATGTCCTGATTTTTATTGTAAGTTAAATTGAGTTGACTATTATAGAAAGTTTTGTCTAATGTGTAACGTTAGTTTCAATCACTTTCTCATGCCAGTGAGTTTTTGGTGTATGTGTTATCTATTGTTTCCAACGCTCTTAATTAGCTCTTGTTGATATTCAACATTTTTAGAGTTAGCTTTTACCATGTTAAATATGTTAATGAATGCTTAATGTATGTTCTTAATTTATCTACTAAGAAAGCACTGAAAGAGTTACTCTCAAGATCTAAAAAATGTAATGTATTTATACACTATTCATGACACTTTGAGCCCATGATAAATAGAGTTTTCTTTTCAGTGGCTGGCAAGTTTACTGTGTTTTCAAGCTAGTATTGTCAAGCACATGGCCAGTGACAACACCGGCGGCACTATCAGTAAAGTCGAAAGGCCAAAGGAGTTGAACGGACCGTCGCTAATAGGGAACAACTACGAAACGCCGCCTCTCTTATTAGAAAAACCCGGCTGTATGAACGGCGACCTCACTTCCCACGATATCAATAGTAAACGTAATCGGTTCATGGACAACAGAAGACTACAACCTGGCCTTATTAACAACAGTTTTGCGTCGCCAACTTACCTCCCGGCCAAAAAGGGAATTCTCAAAACTCAGAAGGGAAAGTATGTGTCTTGTGTTCCGTATTTTATTGACTCTTCCTCTTCTTCTTTCCCACCGTTATCCCTACATTATGGGGTCCGTTGCTTGATGCCCCCTCTTCCAAGGCCTTCTATCAAAGGCATCCTATTCCACTAATGCCTTCTATCAAGGGCATCCTCTTCCACAAACTCCCTGTCCCAATGCCTTCTATCAAAGGCTTCCTCTTCCACCAATGCCTTCTATCAAAGGCATCCTCTTCCAGCAACTCCCTGTCCCAAGGCCTTCTATCAAAGGCATCCTCTTCCACCAAACCTCTTTTCTCCATATCATCCTTTACCTTATCTCACCTTACCATTTAATTATCTGCCTCCCTCTCGCTCTTCCTCCCCTAATAGGTTCTTTCTAAGCCCTCCTCACTCCCTCCCCACCATCCATTTATTGACTATTGTGTTCATAAGGTATTGGATACATTATCTATTGACTATTGTGTTCATATGATATTGGAAACATCCATATTTATTTGATGCTATACTCTTGATAATATTTATATGCAATTACTGTATTAGTCAGAGTTTAAATGTTTTACCAGCTGAGAGTTTAGATTTTTGGGTTGAGGATAAAAGGTTTACACTTATGAATTATAACATTTAGTAAATGATGTAATATTTGGTAATCAATGGACAACAGTGTATCTATAATGTGGTTGAAGTCCATAGAAGCAGCCTTACCTTCTACAATGTCATCGTATCATCATAATAGAAAATAATCTATATACCTCCGCCAACGAAGTTGGAAGAAGTTTATGTTTTTGCCCCTGTTTGTGTGTGTGTTTGGGAACACCTTTCTGGCCACAATTTTAATCGTAGAGTACTGAAACCTACTAGGATTAACTTATGTAAAAAGCTGGAAATGATTAAATTTTGGAAAGTAAAGGTCAAGGTCACGGTCAAGCAAAATGATAAATTCACGTAATTATCCACAAGTTTGGACATCTTTGTCACGTAGACTTCAAATTTGGTTCATATTTTTTATTGTATGGAAACCACGCCAATGTATACGTGTCAAGGGCAAGGTCAAGAAATAAGCTGCCTTGGCGGAGGTCTGCGGTATACTGAGTGCCCCTCTATTTTGATTTATTACAATTCCATATTAGATTTTTTAATAAATCCAGCAAGAATGCCTTTGAAGTTCTCTGTTATTCATCACTGAGCTCATACGTATGTTTTGCATCCACAGAAATCTTAATAGTACGGGAATTAAAACGCCGAGACAGAGAAAGTTGTCTGCGTCGGAAATATTATCAGAAACCTTGACCTCCCTGGCGTCATCATTGAGAGATTCCATCACTGGTAAGCAAGGTAAGTAAAGGCGTCTTATTTTCGGCCATATTCATAACTTGCTATTACAATCCAATGACACTTTTTCTCATAATTAAAGTTACAAATGAATTGCTGTGCAAAAAGAAGCAAGTTTCATTTGTCATTGTATGTTGAATGAAAATCTCTCTCTCTCTCTCTCTCTCTCTCTCTCTCTCTCTCTCTCTCTCTCTCTCTCTCGTGTTGCATTTTCAAGTACTTCTATGTTTTTCAACTTCAGCTGATGTGACCTTAAGCCAGCTGGAGAGGTCAGTTGTGGAAATTCTGGCGTGGCAGCGTCTAGAGGAACTCCTGTGCCCTCCCGATCCCAGCGCAGCGCGAGTAACCACAAAGCCTCTTCCGGCTCGAGCTCTCTTATGCCCGTTGGTTCCCGATAGTCACCTACAAGACTGGGCTGTCAAGCCTGCAACACCTTCGTACAGTACTGAGCCGGTACCAATGACAAGCAGAATAATACATATAGGGAAAGGTTAGTGGTTCAGTACTGTAAATTGTTTGATATTCGTTGATTATACTTGCTCATGTACTGTGAGTTATCACTGAAAAACTTTTGAGTTGTCCATTAAAAAACTTTGAATTGTCTTTGAAAGAATTTGGTTTATGCTTTAAAACCTTGAGTTATCCCTGAAAAACTTTTGTTTTACTTGAAAAAAAACTTTGAGTTATCCCTGAAAAACTTTGAGTTTTACTTGAAAAAAAAAATTTGAGTTGTTCTTAAAAAACTTTGAGTCATTCGTTAAAAAACTTTGAGCTGTAAGATGGTGAAATTTTTTGAAAATTTTGTGCGCCCCTTTAAAAGACAGCACTTTATTAATGAAAATTGTGCGACTACAAAAAAATTGTCTCAGTTTCATACATTATATGTACTTTAGTTAAAGATAATTCATGTCATGTTGTAGAGGATCTCAAAGTTTGTAATTTAACTATTATAGAGATAGGATATGAAGGTGAGTTTCTTGGAAATATGAGCAAATTTGTAAATTTTTGAGCATATTGTATTGTCACTTACCTTTTTGGTTTAAAAAAATTTTTCTCCATGAAATTTATATACTTTTATATGTTATTTCAGGAAGCCATAATCATGCAGATCTAAGTACTTACGGACATTGCAATTACATTTCTCAAGAACATGCGGCAATATTCTTTGACGAGGTAAGAGAGAAATGACTGCACGAGTTATCCTTTCCATTTTGTTTACGGCATATCATGTTCATATCAATTCTCACTTGTCATCAGTCATTGTATGAAGTTGCTTGCTTTCAAATATGTGATGTACCCATTTTTATTGTTCCCAAGCCTTTGGAAGGGATATTACTCGTCAACTGTCAAGTTTTTCCATTATCAATATGTAATTAAAACTTGAGTCTCAAGTCTGGAAGGGAAGTTTACCTTGCTTTTGCAAAATATCATCATCAGCCATAACTAGTCCACTGCAGGAAAAAGGTCTCAGATATGTTCTTCTACTCTCATTTGTTTATGGTTTTTCTATCCCAGTCTATACCTGCAAATTTTCTTAGTTCATCAATCCATTGTCTTCCCTTCCTTTCCCTGCATCTTTTTCAATCTCTAGGGACCCATTTTGTTATTCTTAACGTCAATCATAATTTGATTCGTAATGAATTCTTTCAATTAAATATTTAATTGCATTTCAGAGTACAGGGCATTATGAATTGCTCAACTACAGTCCTCACGGTACGCTTGTCGACGGCATTGAATATCGTTACGATCACAGCGAGAAAACGGTGAGCCACGCTCCTCCACCTCCTCTTCTCCAGCAAGTCAAAGCGATTATCAATCAGCGGAGAAGCATCGTAACGGACAAACCCTCTCGTGATGCAATGACGGACACACCTGGACAAGTAAGTTTTAATGAATACTGTATCATTAGTGGAGGAAATTATTATTTTCCAATATTGTTTTGTAAAATTTTAAACCCTGCTTAATTTTTTGAAAAGATCTATTTTGGTTCCTACTCGTATGCAAACTTTTTGTCCTTTAAAATAGAGAAAGTCTTCAGCAGAGATAGAACAGCTGTTGAATTGGTTGACAGGTGGTGCGAGCGAACTTTTGTCTTCAGCCATTAGTTCAAGTGGGGGTATCTGCGTTGTTATTGTAATTAAACAAAGTAATAAAGTATATTGGATACTTCTTCAGTTTTGATAAAACAGCGATAGATCTGTAGACTGTCCGCAACCAACAAACAGTGGGGACCGAGAGACCGTTCGTAGCTCGAATTGTTCGTAAATCATTTCTATACAAGTACCCTGAGGGTTAAATTTTGGCCTAGAGTATGCATAGCCTAACACAAATCCTGACTCAAAGGGCAAAAGTTGAAGAGTCTTCCACAGGCATATCCACGCACACCACCTACTGTTAACTACCTCATTAACAAGTTCAGTGGCCTTTCCATCTCCGCTAACGAGATTCCCTATGTTAAAGGACAAGTTTGTACATCTAGGAAAATACCAAGTAATTTTTAAATTTTTTATATTGTAGCTTTTATGCCATGTAAGCTTAAAGACATGTGGTTACTTTTTTATTCAATTGAATGATTTAAATACCTTCCTATTACTTTTCCAAAGCATAGCTTTTAATAATAAATAATTGATGGTTTATTATCAAGAAAGTTGTACATGTGCTTATATAGCATAGTGACTTGATTTACAATAAACTTAAAACAAAATGAGATTCAGTATAATATTGGAATATACTTCGGAAGACAATTTGAAATGAGTTTTTTTGGTGATAAAAAGTAACAGTATAAGATTTAAACTTTATTCTATCTCTAGTGTTCTTAAAAAGTAGGGAAGCATACTTGGTACTCATCTTTTTAAACATACTTTATCGCTGGTACCCAAGTAACACCTGTTTTCTACTTCTCAGACATTAACAAGGTGTAATTGTAAACGTGGAAAGTTGAAACCAGGTCCTCACAACAAGTCGCCTAACTTTGGTAGCGGTGGCTGGGAAGGAGGAGCCGTTCTACACCACGGTTCTCACCTGAGATTTGGGTAAGTCCTTTTATTTGTCGTAGTAAGTATTGTATTTCTTTTATTGTACTGTAGTAAGTTATAAAACAATACTTCTTTCAAAACAAAGTGAGCAGATGGTCGAATCCATTTTTTCCTTTTGTGAGGGAAGCCAGGGAAAATGTTTTGCAGGGTTTTGGAGCCGTACTATAATAGACATTATTTAAGTGCAAAATTGTTGTCCTGTATTACATACGTTGTGAGTTTCATCATACAGGTAATATGAATGATAGAATTCTGTAATATATTTGTGGCATAATTTATTTTCTAAAAAGATAAATGTATGAAAATGTATGAAAAGTTGGGGTAATGTAAACAGGCTTTCCGTTGATGATATGAATAATTCATTTCGTCATGCAAGATAATTTATTGAAGTTTTAATTTACTGGCTTTAATATCTTTTATAAACCTATGTGGAAACCAGAAGACTAGACTATTTAAGGTACTCTATTGCAGAGGGTATAAAATGTGTTGAATTTCATTTTGGCCTTGTAAATTACAGTCCATTATCACATAGATATGTGGTCATTCAGTTTGGTATTTGCAATTCACTCCCGATCCTAGTGGTAAGAGAGACGCCATTTGATTTGAAACTGCACGTCACCATTCATACTATAGAAGGTCCTCAGCTTACAAACATCCGGAGGTACAAACACGAATCCAACTGAAAATAACGAAGCTAAGATGAAGAAAGACCGTAATAAAACAATATCATATCATTTAATACAGTAAACAAACACCCAGATATTCAAACATTCGACTTAAATAACACTCTGAGAGACAAAAAATCGACTTAAAAACACCACGAGACAAAAAATCGACTTACAAACACTCTGAGAGACAAACATTCGACTTAAGAACACCACGAGAGTAAAAAAATCGACTTACAAACACCATGAAAAGTTAAACATTCGACTTAGAAACACTCTGAGATGTAAAAGCTCGACTTAAAAACACTCTTAGCTACAAAAATTTGACTTACAAATACTATGAGTGATAAAAAAAAAAACATTTGACTTACAAACACTATGAGTGATAAAAAAAACATTTGACTTGCAAACACTATGAGTGATAAAAAAAAAAATTTGACTTACAAACACTATGAGTGATAAAAAAAAACATTTGACTTACAAACACTATGAGTGATAAAAAAAAACATTTGACTTACAAACACTATGAGTGATAAAAAAAACATTTGACTTACAAACACTATGAGTTATAAAAAAAACACTTGACTTACAAACACTATGAGTGATAAAAAAAAATTCGACTTACAAACACAGAGATACAAAAACAAATTCAATTGAAAATAACAAAGATAAGATAAAGGAATACCGTAATAAAACAATATTATATCTTTTAATACATTTCTCATAACCTGCTATCTATTTTATATGAAACTTGAATATTTGTTGGCTTTTATAGTTGGAAACTATAGGCATGGAATTCAGGTTAGGCCTACCCTAGCGGAAAATTTAACAAAATTGGACGTATAAACAATTGAACTTGAAAACAGCTTCTTGGACCCAATTAAGTTTGTAAGTTAAGTACCTTCTGTATTTGAAAGAGGAAGTTTCAGCTACTAGTTACCCATTCATTACAGCATCAATGAACATTTATCCCTTTTACCCCCAAAGGATGTACTGGTACGTTTCACAAAACCCATCCCTTTACCCCTGTGGACGTACCGGTACGTCCTTGCAAAAAAATGCTATAAAAATTTTTTTTTTCATATTTTTGATAATTTTTTGAGAAAATTCAGGCATTTTCCGAGAGAATGAGACCAACCTGACCTCTTTAAGACAAAAATTAAGGCTGTTAGAGCAATTTAAAAAAGATACACTGCAAAATGTGCTGGGAAAAAAATAACCCCCTGGGGGTTAAGGGTTGGAAATTTCCAAAGAGCCTGGGGGTAAAAGGGTTAAGTTTGCTGAAGTTGTATGTAATGGCCTACTCGAGGGAGTCGAATTGTGAGGTACGAATTATCGTTGCATCAATGTACTTGTCTTTATGTCCAGGTGCCTCCAGTTTGTGTTCAGTATAGTAGACGAAGCCAGCAAAGCTGACTGGGTCCAGACGACCATTAATACATATGATAAGTTTTTCAAGCAAGAGGAGGAAGAGCAACAACAGGAAGAAGAGAAGAAAGAAGAAGCAGAAGAGGAGGACGACGAAGATGAGGAGGAGGACGAGGATGAGGAAGATGAAGACGAGGAAAAGAAGAATTGTAAAAAAGATGAAAAGTCTTCAAAGTCATGAGAATTGGCCTAGATTACAACAGTTTATAGTTTATTATTGCATATATATACATATATATAGAGAGAGAAAGATATATATTATCTGTCAGGAGACAAAAAGTCAGATGTGAATGTGGAGATAAGAAAATCCGTGAAAATATAGACTATAAATTATAGTAAGAATATAAAAGGAGATGACGATAATGTAGAATTTGAGAAGTGAGAAGTGAAAGAGATTTCGTGAATTTGTGCACTGCCAAAGATTGCAGATACTTATATTTGCAACAAAATATGGTCCTACAATAGGAACTTTTTCTCGTAACATTGTTTGGGCATTTAGTTCGTTTCTGCAGAATCTCTTGTGGAAGTTGTGTTCAAGTGTTGTCTGGGAATTGATACCGAGAAAACGGAAAAAAATGCTCTTAACCCGAGCCTTTGCATGACCGACCGTATGGACTCGGGAGATATTTTTACCGATCCGGTGGCAGCTGTCTCGACCTGCTCTGGGTTATAGGCTTCATGTTTACATCATCCAGATTAAGACTTAGTGTGCTGTTAACATTATGCACAAAATAAAGTTTAGTTTTACTTAGAAATGTAAAGTTGTAAAGTTTTACAAGCTGTACATTGTAATGCCTTTGTTGGTAACTGAAGTCTTAAATGCAATTTCTTATACTATACTTCTGACAGTCAGACACTTTCCTCTGACAGTTTCTTTAACGTTCGGTTAACTCACCTTTGTCATTTTACTTAATTTTCTTAAATTATAAAAAATTTTGGTACATGGTTGTAGTAAACACTTTGTACCAGAACTACTATGTTATCTAAAGCTCTCAATATTGATCAATCTATATGTATTTTAGTGTTTATTGTATATATGCAGTATAACAAAAATCTATTGTCCTTCACTATGGGTAAGGATTGTACATATTGTAAAAATTATTCATAATGTTATTTTATACTTTGCAGTGTGTATATGAAACCTGTCTCTGTCTTCTTCCCTTCTTCCCTTATGAGTGGAGAGTTTTGCCAGACCTTCTCCCACACATATGGGGACTATTTTTATTCTATTTTTCTCGCTGTCTGTCCTGTAAGTAGCATTCTTTTAACAAAACTCATTTGGGTTCCCTGAAATATCAAAGCTATGTCGCGAAAGTTTTAAGAAACCTAAGTCTCTGTTCGTCTTCGAGAATCGGCAAGACTTTTCCCCGTTCAGTCGTTCTTGCCCGGATAATACTGCAACAGTGATAGGGTCTTCAGGAAAAAAAAAACTAGAAAATAAATCAATGTATGATATATAAGAATTTAATTTTCCTAGCTATTTCTAGTATGAGCCCAAACGCTCATTGAGGAAGTTATTAGCAGTGCAAATTTTTTTGTCTTCCATTCGTCTTTTATCAACATAAAATTGATTAATTGTTTTATATACATAAATATATTTCCCTCCCCCCCATCAGAAATTGCATGCAGTATTTGTTTCTGCTCGATAATTGTGGTGTAGTTTTAGCTTATTCTTTCAGTAATTTAAGAATATGAGTAGGTTTTATAATTGGTTGTATATTTCTCAGTTTAAGGATTGTTTTGTGGATTCTTTTTTTGAGAACTCATATTTATTAGATTACAGGACCCTGTCACTAAGTAGAGGCATATTTTAGCTCTTATATCTTCACCAAGGGATATAAAATCTTCATCCTGTACAGGATGTACAGTCAGTGAATAAAAAGCAGAAATGCGGAACCTTATTATAAAGAGGTATAACAAGACTACATGGTCAGGTTCTCGACAGAATTTCTTCTTGAATAGGAGCAGTGGGAAGTGGTTAAGGGGTGTTCTTGAAAATTAAAAGCCAGGAAAGAATCCCATCGATGGTTAAAGTAATCAATTATAAGCGGCAAACTGTTCAGGTCGTCCTCGGTGACGTGATTGAACTTTCTTGCAGCTTTTAGCTTTTGTATATGAACTCTGTAAGTTAGCTTATGCTACTGCTTTGCTATTTGTCGATAATAACAACATTCACTGTCTGTATATCACTGTATTCCCCCCCCCCCTTTTATGTGTTGTGCCATTAAGGTTTATTATTCATGTTGTCAAAACATTTATCTTCGATAAGCTTTGGTTAGGCTCTCCTGATAAATACTGTATTCTCGGTCCCCTTTCATCGATGTCTTGACATGTCAGACTTGTGTGTGTTAAGTTCTTTGTAGTAAACATTAATTGAATAATAAACAGGAGGAAGAATGAGGCTGTACTGTATACTTCAGATTAAAGTAACAGCATTAAATTACTCTACAAAGCTCGCGTTGTCATCTGTTCCGCATTACTCGTCCCTTTTGGACTACGTGACACTGTGTGTAGTATTGCTCCTTTGGGGACTATTTTCATATTCTACCTCTTGTAATGTGACAAGTTTGTAATAGTTTAATGATTAGACAGTGTACATGCGACCATATCATCAAGCAACATGTACAGTGCCAGACAAGCTTTATTCTTCAGTGGAACCCTGAGTGGACAGCCATTATAACCCCCATATTCTTTGTGCTATGTCGCTAGAGAGCTTTGTTGGACTACAAAGAAATGTAGATGCTATAAGTATGTGTCATTTGAGGTTTTATATTGGTCTAAGACCAGCTGTATCACATCTGGCAGTATTCAGATGTTTAGTCCAAGTGAGTGTATCAAACGGATTATTTTGGGAGTCCGTACATTTTCTATCAGTATTGCCTTCTCGATTTCTTTTTCTGGGTCATTTGTATTTGATAGCCTCATTATACTGTACGACTAGTATCTTTGTGAATGTATGTTTTATTATCCTAAAGTGTTTGGACTGTTATATGTCCATACTTGACCATTTTACTATTTTCTTATAATTCTGTTTGATCTTTAACCTCCATCTTCACAGCTTTAGTAAGTCGTGGGAAATATCCTCTTATGTGTCAGTGTCGAAAGTTTAGCAATTTATTGTTTCACATATTTTTCTTTTAACATTCTGCTGTAGCCAGATCTTTCTTACCATAGATTGATCTAATTATTATCATTTATATGTGTGAACTGAGCATGAAGACAGGAAAGTGACAGGTTTTCAATATTTGAAGGGAAATACAAGTTGATTAAAAGAAATTCGAAAATGTCTACATTTCTAGCGTAACAAGTGCTTACAAATGACGAACAGATGAAGCAACCCGTTAGATTGTTAGTTGATATAAAGTGGTTTAACTTAACATTAAGATAGTCTTGTTTCTAAACTTGAATATTGCTTGTCAAAGGTTAATTTGAAGCATCTGAATAACTTGTTGGGAAGGGAACAGAGGAGTAGTCATGCAAAAAGATGCACAGCTAAGGATTTGAAAGACTATGATTTGTTTTGTTAACTTGATACGTTACTTTAATGAGGAAGATATGACAATAGTGATTATTGAACTGCTCAATTGTGTTGTTTGTTCTGGCATTCAAATATTGTTTAAAAGTATCACAAGGTACTCTGGTAAAACCGGAGAAAATTCTTGTACAGTATATCGGACGAGCGCAACCTCACGTTCCTTATTAGTTTGAAATCCTTTTGAATTGTAATGTTAAAATCAAGTTTTTTTAACATTAAATGTTAGGCTTTTATTAACAAGAGTAACCAGATTATAGTTTTTTTTTGAGGGAAACGCTCGGAGTAGGACAAAGTGAAATATACAAACCACTGCAACTATTGCCAAGTCCTTCTAATACTGCATACCGTATACTGTGCAAGGAAAACCTTATTCATAAACAATTGTTAGGGATCGAGTCTTGTATACATTATCGTTGTCTTAGCATACGCCATCAGATGTCTTCATAGTGTCATGCCTCAATTTTTTTTAATTTGATTAACCTGTGCCAAAAATATTTGTTCATATCTAGGATTTTATTATAATGAACCGTAAACATCCTGTGTAGCTGCATAAGACCACAAAAATATCCTTATGATGACTTCAAAAAAATTTCCCAAACTTCTACTTTAGTCTTTTATTATTTTTGTTGCTGTAAAGTTTTACTCAGCGCCTTGAGTCCCCAGAAATCAAGGTCATGTTGACTAAATTAATGAGAATATCAGTTTATTGGTTTTTTTATATATGTACAAGAAAATTACAGAGCTTCAAGTTTTTGTTGAAGACAATGCGTTTTACAACTTAGAATTGCGGATACTGTACATGATGGAAAGTAACTCACAGTGAAATTCGCAGTGTAATATCGAGATCCCTTTCATTTTATGCCCATATGTTAGTCCCTATCAAGGAATGCTTTGGGGTCATTATATGTCGCTGTGGGACATGCATGATGGATGGATGTCTAGAATTCCTTGTTGCAGGGGGGCCTTGGAAACCATCCTGTTCTGGTCATATGTATTAGTAAGGCAGTCACACAGTGAAACCTATTGAGAATATGTGTATTTTCTTGCTTATTGACAGCTTTTAGCCAGCTTTTGTTTACCCTTACAAATCGTACAGTATTTTGTTTTCCAATAGGTAATCTTTTATCAAATCTCTGTCGGAAAATAAAAGAAAAGCCTGCCTGTTATTCGTAGCTTATGTGTAGCCTATGTATTGACCACTAATTGCTTGCTGTTTTTTCTTTGTATGTTCTCCCAACATATCTGTTTTGCATAAATTCACTTGGTACTTGTTACAATAAAAGTTTTCTTAGTGACAGAAATCACTCTAATGGACATTACAAAGGTGTCGGTGTGTGGTGAAGGTCTTGGTCATCCGTACCTGATATTTGCATGTCTTGTTTTATTTTGATATTGTTTTTTCTTTTTTCCAAATGAAGAATACTTGGATCAGTCTTTTTTAACTGGTATATAATTCAAGTCCTTATCTGTAAATGTGTGTAAGAAGGGAAGCCAGTTTGTATCTATTGTTTGTAAGGGGTATTAGCGTTTGCATAGGCTCGGCCGAGGGTCTGTAGCATCGTAAGTAGCGGATGTGAAGCGCCTCGTATTCGCCAAAATCAAATCTTCAAGTTTCCACCGATTCTTGACATTAATGAGCGAGTCGTATGCGAGCCGTGTTCTTGGTTCCATAATGTATTTCAAAGCTGTGTGTTGTAAATTACTGATTAATTGTTACCATTGTTCATAATAGTATGCAGTTTATGTTCTAATAACAGTTTACACTTATTTGTATTTAATCTTGCTCTTTAGGGGCAGTCTCATCCAATTATTAGCAGGCAGTCAAGTTTATTCCTTCTTAAAATTATTTTTACTGTATCTTAATAAAATCATAAGAACAATGGACAATAAAATTTATAGAATATGTTGGCTGTACCATAAAATGGAGCTTTTATTTTTTATAACAATGTCATTCACACTATGTTTTCATTTCTTCAAAATTTGTCTTTTCTGTTCATTAAGGTTTATATATATTTTTAATATCATCATCCAGCTGAAAATGATTTCATAAACCTAGTTCACATGCAAAATAAAATGCCAATGAGGATCATAATTATCAAATACAGTACAAGAATATAGAACTTTTAGTGGTAAAGTTTATGTATGTTTTTTTTTCACTATATCTTATTACTTTGATAACATTCTTTTCAATCAACCAAATGGCTGAGAAGCAGGTTTTGAGCTTAAATAGTTTTGGTTTAACACTTACCTTAGTATGCAAAGCATTTATACATTGATAGCGAATGAATAGTGTATTTGTTCACTCATTTCAATAGAGTTGTGGCGTATAGGAGAAGTCCCTGTCTGGGGATCGCCAGACTTCGGTTCAAATCCCGCTCAAACTCGTTAGTTTCTCGTAGTAACTGCAACCTTACCATCCTTGTAAGCTAAGGAGGGGGGGGGGAGCCTATAGGTCTACCTGCTGAGTCACTAGCAGCCATTTCCTGCCCCTCCCTGATCCTAGCATGGGTGGAGAAGGGGCTTGGATGCTGATCATATGTATATATGGTCAGCCTTTAGGGACTGCTTGCTAGGGTATGTCACTGTCCCTTGCCTCTCCCATTCATGAGTGACCTTTAAACTATATGTGAGGAAGTTGTTCAAATTCCACTATTATGTTGATTTACAGTTAATGAAACAATGACATTGATCCTTTCCAGGGTTTGTTGGTATGCAAACTACGGTAACTGCAACTTTAGACATTTTACCTTTATTAACAGCTCCCTAAAAATTTTAAACTTATAATTTTGCTAAAAGGCAGTAACTGTTTTTGGAACTTCTTCAAATGTTTTGATCTTATTTCAACTAATTTTTTTTTTATCTAATTTGTGTGGACTGAGTTAGGAAAGTGGGGTCTTGTTTATTGCTGTAGTTAATCATCTATTTATGTATGAGCAGAGATTCATAATTACTTTAGTGCAAGATAATTGGGATATATAGTTTGATTTTTTATCCATAGGAAATTTTTTATATTCTTCTTTTACTTCTTGTGAATCATTAGACTTGAATATGAGGTTACAGCAGGTACAAGTTGTTTTGAGGTTCATTCTGTTAAGTTAATTAGTTTTCATTAGTTTCATTTTCATATGTCCCTTTGGTATGGGGAAACTATTTCGTCGAGATGTTTTCTTTGTTCTGTAATATCTTAATCGCTGGTGGTATCTTCTTTTTGGTGTAAGGTCCAGCAGATTAGGCAACCCGGTGTTTTTATTTAGCTTCTGCTTGATGAAAATTTGTACAAGTAAAATTGTTATTGTAAGTTAATCTCCCAGGAAACAAAGATGAGTTTAATTTTAAAAGAAGTATGATTCTTATTAAGGGGAGACATTATTCCAAAGTTTGGGTGCTAAACAAATATATTTACCAACCTCAAATTCAAAAGCTTTCTTTGATCTAGAGTTGTGGTGACCGATATGGTAACGTCCCTGACTGGTGAATGCCAGACTGGGGTTTGAGTCCTGCTAAACTCGTTAGTTTCTTTGGGCACTGCAACCTCACCGTAATTATAAGCTAAGGATGGGGGGTGGAGCTTATAGGTCTATCTGCTGAGTCATCAACAGCCAATGCCTGGCCCTCCTTGGTTCTAGTATGGGTGGAGAGGGGGCTTGGGTGCTGATCATATATATATATATGGTCAGTCTCTAGGGCATTGTCACTGTCCCTTGCCTCTGCCATTCATGAGTGGCATTTAAACCTTTAATAGGTCTTGTATTTCTATTTTACAGTACCCGGTGTTACATCTTCCTTCTAATTCACCAACTTTGTAATACATAGATGTCATTGAAGGGATGTTCTATACTCTCAGACCGGTATCAGATGTAGGTGATTGTATTGTAGCTTTGGAATGTGATGCAATCGGGTACCTTTTACTTTGCTATATTTTGTCAGATTCTGGTAAAGATTTTTTTTTTTTTTTTCTGTAAAACTTACAGCATGATACCTTCATTTTTACAGGGCGGTCTTCGTTTTTTGTGCTTCTCTAAAGAAATGGAAATGGTTTCAGACTTTAAGCAGGATTTTTTTTCTACTCTTGTAACTTTTGAATTGAGTGGTCCATTGGCTGCATACACTTATTTATTTCTCATTTTAATTCACCTTTTAGTTACCTTTAGTCATTTTCTAAATCCCTTTTTGTTTCCCTCTAAATAATCTACTCTTGGAAAACTACGGTACAATAATATCAAGTTCAGTTATTCCTTTTCGACCGAAGAGAATCTCTTAGCCGTGACATTTGTTTTTAAATGGGCTCCTTTTTTCATGAAGATATTTTCACACGTGTAGCTCTACCTGCCCCATGCCTTCTCTTCATTAGGTAAAATAATGATTAGGTATCATAACTTTATGATATTCAAGGAAGGTCTAGGTCTCTTCATAACGTGTACGAAGTGAAGTTACTCTGTGATTTATGACTACTGTATTTAAAGATCAAAGGTTCTAATGTTAGTCTTCTTGAACTCTTTCCACAAGCTACTGGTTAAATTCAAATATATTGAAATAGCCCAATGAATAGAATTTATAAAGGCTAATGAATCGTAAAACTCACTGCCATGATGTACTGTGGGTTATGACTGTACCTAAGTTGAAGTAGATTGATTTGAAGTTCTCTGGTATCCTGACATCGAAGGTCATTGACGCCAATTGAAGAAGTAGAAGGGTCGTATAAGATTATGGGGAAAATGCCAGTTTGGCAGTGGAGGAAATAAACCCACAATGCCAAGGAATTTGGGATTGCTAATGCTGTCAATGTAAATTTAGTGTATTTTTAGGAAATATTTGATTGAAAGGAAAGGGAATCCATTCTTCGGTCCATTACGACAATAGCCGAAATAGCACATGGAAGAAAAATGGTGCAATCTTGTGGTAGAAAGGGGATATGAGGTGAATAGACAAGATGTAAATCATTCAGTCTTATCAAGAAGGAATGGAAAAGAAGCACGATGATACTTGTTGATTAGATATCTTTAATACAGGGATGGCAGATACCAGTTTAAAACTTTAGCAACTATGACAGGAAATTAATGCCTTTCAAGAAAATAATATGAAAGACCTTCAAATTCTCGTAAGCAAATCTGAAAATTTTTAGACATGGAGAAAAGAGGTTTTAATATTTTAATGAAACAAAAGAATTGGTTGAGAAAACCGGTTTATAAGGGATTGCTGGGAGATAATTTAAGCGAAGAATCATACGCAAAAGTATATATCGAGTCAAAAGAAAAGGCAAGAGAATAGAAATATGAGGAATGGCAGTTGCTCTTAGGAAGGATACCCAACTACTGTACAGTCTCCTGCGCTTTGGCAGAGTAGATGTAATGGACTCTCAGTGCCATAGTCTCAAAGCAGCCATCTCTGAGAGAGTTGAGGACTCTTTAAGTAGTCCTGTGCAACCTATTTTTCTTACTCTTCTGCTTCTTGCAAGGAGAAGGAGCGTGTGAGCTTCCTTTTATCACTCGCACCTGCCACACCTTCGTCAGCTTTGTTCTTGATCAACGTTTTCTTCTCCGGTGTCAGTAAATTGAGAAAGCTATGTAGGCTACCACTTCAGAAACTACTGAATCACTTAACACCAGGGGATGGGAAGGTCACTTGAGGACACTGACATTGCGAGTTCTCTGGCATGGAAAAGAAAAATACACAATGCCTCCACGGATGTTACACCAAAGATACCCAATGATAGCCAAACACTTCAATCCTGTCTTACTGGGACCTGTATGTTCTGATATAGATTCACAAGAAGCAAATGACAGCCATCCGTTGGATACGCAAGTGGTACGATACGATATGTTGATGAACGCTGTCTTTGTATGTTCTGGTCCGAAAAGGTGGTGGTGGTTGCCTATTGGAAATATCCTTGTCTCCCAATTTATAAGTCAGGAGTTCAAACCCGATATTTCTAGCAGTGTCGGCAATATTACTGTTCTTGTGATCTAGAGAAGGGGATTTAGGAAGAACCCTGTACTGTAGATCATCCTGCTGAGTTATCAGCAACCATTACCTGGCACTATCTGGTCCTAACTGGGGTGGAGAAGAGGCTTAGATGCTGATCATATTTTGATATGGTTTGTCTATAAGACATTGTCCTGTTCCCTGCCTATGCTGCTCATGAGTAACCTTTGAAGGGTTGAGCACACACTGAATGTATATTCTACCCTTACACGAGATAAACCAGCCACGTAGCAGTTGTTAGTGTCTCCCGTCCCTCCATGCATTCTAGCTCCTGGGCTTGTAGGCCTGGTGAGTCAGTAGAAAACCAAGCAGTGCTAGTCTAGGGAGGCAAGAGGAAGCAAGTAGTGAGCTTCCTCGGCAACATCAGGGACAACCTCTCAATGAAGATGAATAGGAGTTCTTGGATTTGTTCTTTCCAATCTTGCACCACTGGGAAGGAGACAAAGTGCAGCATGGGATACTTATGAACAGGAATGGATTCTGCACACCAACACAGAAATTATGGATCTACAGCAGGCAATGACAAAGGGCATCATTTCCACTTTTGATTTTGATTCTATGGAACAAAAAATACAGCACAGCATATCTCATTCACACAAAAGGGAAAAGCTAGATAAGGGTATCTTATCTTCACAAGGAGGTTGCGCAGAGCAAAGATGTCCATTCAACGCAACAGCCAAAGTGAAAGTTTGGTTTCTCTAATAGTTGGTTTGTCTTGCAACTCACTCAGTCTGCCATCTTGAAATATTGATTCAAAATCTATTGGTCACCAGCTTTGCTCCAAAGTTATCTTCTGTAAGTAAAGGACGAGGGTTTGTTACCAAGTCAGACCGAACAATGAATGTTATTAGCAATGTATGTGGTATAACGCTGCAAATTACTTGACCTAAAAATTAAGACTAAATTCTTAAGGAAAAAAACATACTTACTTTAATTCCGTACTTCTCAAAGTAACTGGCTTTATGGGCAGGAATATTTTTTATGCAGTATTCTTGAAAAATAGTTTAATGATGGAGAAGAGGACCAGAGCTTTGTAATTACTGAAGGAATATTTAGTCTCAAGAAATAAAATTTTAAGAGCCAACCCTTTTGAAAGGGTAAAGTTTTAGACTCGTCAGAACTGAATAGTGTTGCTACCAAGGAAAGCACAGTTGTCCATCAACCGACTAGTCAATGCTATGATATTCTTTGTACTTTCCAAGTGTTTCATATAAAGGTATTTTGAGTCCTAATTCAGCTTGGGCTTTTTTTCTCATCTTTTACCGAGTCTCGACTTCCCCTAGTTATTTCCGTATTGCCGAGTTTGTTGCAAAAATGGAATCTACCTCTTAAAGCTCCCACACACGGTACAATTTTCTGTGGATGGCGTCTGCCACAGTTTCGTGGTGTCACAAAGAAGTGGAGGGAAATTGTGAACTAAAAATTGTTTCATGCAGGCATCTATAGAAACACATTTCATTTTTGGCCACGAAACGGTGGCACCTATCATCCACTTAAACTTGGCCCGTGTGGGGCAGCCCTTAATGTTGACTATAACAGTGGGACCCTCGAGGCTCTTTATGAGTTGGCCAAGAGTTTGTGTGAACCTAATCATTTTAATTAAATCTATCTTATCTGTTCTTCCCCAAAAGCTTTTTTTATCCATTTCCAATAATTCGCACGGCACGTTTAGTAAGATTGGTTGGAGATTTGTAAATCGCCCGGCCGGTTTGGCAAATTGTACGATTGTTCTTACTATAATGTCAATGCTTTCACAAATTTGCCATCCATTTGCAGTAATTCCCAACATACGTTTAGGGAGATTAGTTGGAGAGTTGTAGATCGCCGGGCCGGTTAGGAAAATCGTACAGTTGTTCTTACTCCAGATGTCAATGCTTTCACAAATTTGTCATCCATTTGCAATTATTTGCAACATATGTTTAGGCAGATTGGTTGGAGAGTTGTAGATTGCGTGGTCCGTTAGGAAAATCGTACAGTTGTTTTTACTCCAGATGTCACGAATTTGTCATCTATTTGCAATAATTCGCAACTTAAGTTTAGGCTTGTAGGTTTGTCGCAGTTCCAGACATTATCTCAAGAAACTAATTAGAGAAATTGAAATCTAGGTAAGTTTTCCAGTTTTTCCAGGCATTATAGGTTCTTCAAATAGTTCCCCTTTTGATGCTATTTCTATGAAATGGCTCAATTGATAGCTAAATACTTTGCAACTAATTTATTACATTAATAATACAGGATACCCACCATGATAGTTTGTTGTCCAACCAATTATGAATCTCTCTGCTTGTGGCTCCTAACAGTTATGTTTGCATTTAATATTAAATATCTTTAAAACTTTTTTTTTTTGTATTTCATATGAGATCAAGTCTAGCAAAGAAATAAATATATAACCATTTCATAAAAAATTAACTTGCAAACCAGGTACAGGGTATCTGTACTTTTAGGTAACCATCCTGTGTTAAACTAGGTACAGGGTATCTGTACTTTTAGGTAACTATTCTGAGTTAAATCAGGTACAGGGTATCTGTACTTTTAGGTAACCATCCTATGTTAAACTAGGTACAGGGTATCTGTACTTTTAGGTAACCATCCTGTGTTAAACTAGGTACAGGGTATCTGTACTTTTAGGTAACCATCCTGTGTTAAACTAGGTACAGGGTATCTGTACTTTTAGGTAACCATCCTGTGTTAAACTAGGTACAGGGTATCTGTACTTTTAGGTAACCATTCCGAGTTAAATCAGGTACAGGGTATCTTTACTTTTAGGTAACCATTCTGTGTTGAGCAATCAGCCAACATTTCTCTTGTATTGTACTGTATTTGATATTAAACAATGTTGATATTGGAATTTTATTGGGAAGTTTGCAGATTTTAGGGTTTTTTTGTAATTATGAGCCAATCCCTTACAAATGATTAAAATTAATTTCCCTTCTTCATACAGTATATACTTCATTTTTATTTAAATACCAAACAAGCAACCTGTTATATCAGAACTTATCATTACCCGTGACCTCTGTATTACCAGTAATTTAATTTATATATCTTAAGACTGTCCTTTCAGTCTTTCACGCTACATCTCTTTAAGTTTTCCTCCGAGGACTTGAGTACAAACAGAGACTGCCTTCTCACCTGAAAGAGAAATGGGCTCTTCTGTATACTGCATCCATGTAACGTTTCTCAGTTGGGAAAAAAAAAAAGAAGATAAAACATTGTTGTTGTTGGCTGCCTTTTGTAGTAAATGCATGATTCATGCTTATCTGCCAATTGCTCTCTGGATTGGGGCGAAACGATTTCCTCAAGTTCTTAAACAGGAAGTTGTTCTTTTTGGTGTTCGCATCAAGAATGATTTTTGTATGTGTAAATAAATCCAGGTTGCAACTGATAGACGAGTATGCTAGTTTGTTCTATGCTAATAATGCAGTCTTTGTAAATGGTATGTACATTAAGATGTAGATAATTATCTCCTTTAGCTTTTAATCGTTGTTCACCAAGATATTTTATCTTTTACTGTATTGTATTTGTATTAAAAACTAAAAAAAAAACATGTATGCAGACTTGGCAGCTGTGCCGGTACATGTACTAGACTGCCAAGATAGTACAACAACCCTTTACCCACATTTGATGCCAATTCATTTTCTGTTGGTAGAAATACTTGCAGTTTGCAGCAATTTGAGATTTGGTTCGAATAAGATCGGATATAAAAGGAGGTTCGCCTCGTGTTGGGAGGGATCGCTCTCTACTTCAGAACTGGTTTGGAACTTGGAGCCAGTCCTATGTCATTGTTTTGATGCTGATAGTATTTCTGGATCCCATTATTTATAAAGTGGGTGATTTCAAATTGTGCAATATGGAATTTTACAATGTGAAATAGAATATCAGATAATAAAGTGCACAGTAATATAAATGCTATGTACAAATCATTAAGAGAAATTTTGTTTATTTTTTATTATTTATATGTACTGTATCTATGTTTTACTATTCTGTAGTTGTATTCTTCAAAGAAGGACCTGTATAATAATTTAATTTACTGAAGATATGCAATTTCTTTTGTTGCTATTTTTCTACCCCAGTCACTTCTGATACTGATATCCATCTACTTCTAAACTCAATTTTTTTTAATGAAGCGCATTTGCACTGACTCGCAGCCGTGCCCTTTTAGCTCGGGAAAGTTTCCTGCTATCTGATTGGTTAGAATTATCTTGTCCAACCAATCAGCGACCAGGAAACTTTTCCTGAACTAAAAGGGGCCCCCTGCGAGTCGGTGCAAATCTGCCTCACTAAAAAGAATTGACTATAATTTATCAGTGTTGACTTCTCGTCCCGGTTTCTCGGAATACTTCATCACTGTGTATATTATATCTGTAAATATTAAAAGATTAACTTAAATTTTATATTAAGGGTATGTTATTCATATTTGAAAGTGATGCATATGTCGTAAAGGAAACTTACTCCCAACATCGCTGAGGCAATTAATAATTTTATTTTATATACTGTATTGTATTTGAAAGCATGCTGTCAGTTATTGTTGAAGAAGCCATATGGGGTCACTATAAATTAACAGATTGTGAATTTGCAGACAAAAAAATCTAAAATCAAATACTCAACACAGTCGCATCAAAGCTGTTTGTCTGTACAGTAGTAGTTGTTGATCAGTTGTAATTTTTTTTTTCTTAAATAAACTATTTTCAAGAATATATTTTGTAATGTGTTACATGAGGCAATTGGTAAGCTGATTTCAAAGAAATTAGGAATATCAATGAATCTCTGCCTTTATAATGTAAAGGTTTGAGAACTTGAAGTTTTAAATAACGGTCAATTTTTAAATCCTCCCGAACGGAGACCAATCCTGTCTATGAGAGTGAAGTGCTGCTTACCATTTCTTCCATGTGTTCCTAATGTTATTCCTGATCCACTCAAATCCTGATCCCAATTTTTTTTTTCATTCTATTTAACCATTTTTATAAAGAAAGAAAAGATTCCACACAATGTGATGTAATATCCTCCTCTTGGTAAAGCATTGAAAACCTTTTGTAAACTTTTGCATTTGATATAGACAAAAATTTTTTCCAGTATTTTGATAACCTGTTTTGATAAAGGAATTACTATATCAAGTCTGTTTACATATGCCAGTGTTTACATGAGATTTTTATCTGATGTGTACTGGAATCGTCTCAGAAAGATAGAAACGTTCATAGTTTAAATCGCATTCTTTTCTACCATTTTAACCCCCTGTATGCTAAGATAAAATTTTTTTATATTCTAACATGTTGCTCTAGATTGTAGACCAGTGTTAGGTATTAGCACAATACACTTTGTGATTATCATCAAAGTAGTTTAATTATCCTGAAATAGAAAACCACTTTATGGGAATATGTGATAAAGGGAAAATTCTTTCAGTACTTGACCATTTTACCCCCAATGGACGTACTGGTACGTTTCACAAAACTCATCCCTTTACCCCCATGGACGTACTGGTAGGTCCTTGCAAAAACTGCTATTTACATTTTTTTTTTTTTTTTGCATATTTTTGATAACTATGAGAAATTTCAGGCATTTTCCAAAAGAATGAGACCAACCTGATCTCTCTATGACAAAACTTAAGGCTGTTAGAGCAATTTAGAAAATATATTTGTTCCAACACGGAGTACTTACCTTGAACTACTTTCTTAGGAGTATCTGGGATCTCCTCCCAACCGACCAGAGTTTTGTGTAGTTTACCCTAGTCCCGTTTTCTATGAGGGGTAACCTCAGGTGGAGTGATACGCACCCTGAGGCTAACCCCGGGTCAGAGAGCATGCTTGCTAAGGTCTCGATCTCCAGTAAGTTCTCTGGTCGCGTCACGATAACATCTCGACGCTCTCTCCTTACCCAGTGCGACCCTTTGTGTCCCCGACCCCCTTTGCGTCTCACGCGGTCCCCACGTGGATCCATTGAGTTCATTCCATACCCTTTCCTACCCTTCTCCTCTGTGTTCGTAGTGTAGGGGCAGCTTATGTACTCCTACAGCCACGTGTCCGGAGTGCGAGTCCTGGAACGAGGTGCAGTGGGTGCGCTTCGGCACCAAGAAGAAGAAGGCGTCCAAGAGGTCACACACGAAGCCGAGCCTCTCCTCGCCGCTTTCGTCTCCCGATGCCTCGTCGGATAGAGCTTCTCAGCCACCTTCCCCTACCCAGAGTAGGGGACGAGGTAAGTCAGTTGTGGGGAAGAGGCCCATTGCTCTTCCCCAGGAGTCTGAGTGGGTGGGGTATAGCACCAAGAAGAAGTAGGCGACGAAGAGGTCACCTAAGAAGCCTAGCGTCCCTTCCTCCCTTGCTTCGCCGGGCGTCTCGTCTGACCGAGCTTCCCTACCACCCTCCCCTACCCAGAGTAGGGGACGAGGTAAGTCCGTTGCGGGAAAGAGGCCCGCGGCCCTTCCCCAAGAGTCTGATCTTCAGGATAATGGGGTTGTGGCGTCATTCCAGGCGAGGGAGGAGCGGGAGTGAGTACGGGAGACGGAGTCCTAGTACAAGCAGACCACGTCTCCTCTGATGACCCTATGTGGGGGAAAAAATGTCCCTAATTCTTCTCCAGCCACTTTGGCGTGTTTTTCAGTCACTTCTGCAGCCGAGGGTGCCGCCGAGAAGGAGCTTTCCCCGCCGCCGGACCCCATTGCGTGGGTTTCCCCCAAGAGCAGTGAGTGGGTGATGGTTCACCGCGACAGGCTGCTGGAGCTAGCTGCGGCGCCGGGCCCTTCAAGTTGGCGTCCGAGGACGAGCTCCCCGGATAGATACTCCTTCGGCAGCAGGGGCACCTGACGGAGGGACTCATCATGGCAGGTTCCAGTCGACAGTCGTAAGACCGCGAAGGTTCCGGCTCCATCTGCCCAGCGGAGAGAGTCGCCCCTACGGTCTGGCAGCCGAGTCCTGACCTCCAAAGGCCACCTAGCTCGTCACGAGCGCAGCCCTCGGCTTTCCTCAACGGGCAGGCCCGCAGATACGAGAACCTCCGGAAGAGATGTTGGGCCCAGGACGGAGGCCTCCGTCCCGACGGCGATGCCCGTCCTTTAACGTGAACCCCCATGAGAGCGTCGGTCCAGGACT
This sequence comes from Palaemon carinicauda, assembly GCF_036898095.1. Taxonomy (NCBI): domain Eukaryota; kingdom Metazoa; phylum Arthropoda; class Malacostraca; order Decapoda; family Palaemonidae; genus Palaemon; species Palaemon carinicauda. The sequence goes on along the minus strand of NC_090759.1, from coordinate 79,058,408 downwards.
CCCCCAGGTGCGAAGTCCTCCTTCGGAGTACCCCCGTCACGTGTCAGCGCGCCCGTCGGAGGATCTCCCAGAAGGAGGCACAGAAGAAGCCGTCCCCCTAGGGAGGAATGGGTGCGTGTCGCCATCCCACGCAGACACCTCCGGGGAGCTTCAGCAGTTCCGGGTACCTCTGGCTGGCTCCCAAGGGCTCGTTCTCTCGCTCCGAAGTACGCCCCCTACAGCAGGCTCTGGCAGACCAGCATAAGTCCGCGAAGGTTCCGACTCCTTCCGCCCAGCGGAGAGTCGCCCCTTCGGTCTGGCAGCCGTGTGCCAGCCTCCAAGACTTCGACAGGCCGGCCAGAACGTGTAAGACAAATCAGCAGCCACGAGGAAGCCCGCAGCAGCTTGGTCCTCCATGGGGAGAGACAAGTCCAGGACGGAGGCCTCCGTCCCAGCGGCGATGCCCGTCCTCCATCCAGAACCGGCGAAGTCGTACCACGACAAAGGATGCCTTCACCCCAAGCGGGGGCCCCCGTCGTAGGTGCTCCTTCTCAGGCAGACGGACATCCGACGGAAGGCTCAGCGGACGAGGCCCCCGCGTACAGAAAAGTACTAGCCCTCATCAGACGGCACCACAGGCTGGACGAACCGAAGCCCGCGACGGATGAGGACTGGCTCTCGGGCCTCAGCAGGTTGGTAGATACCCCCTTGCAGCAGAGGCCCTCACTGGCTGGCTCCCTAGAGCTCCTTCGCCATCCTCGCGGTACGTCTCCTCCAGCAGACCCGATCATCGACGGAAGTCATCGCACCAGGTCTCGGTCGACAGGCATAAGCCCGCGAAGGTTCTGACTTCTCCCGCCCAGCGGAGAGAGTCGCCCCTTCGGACTGGCAGCCTTGTCCCGGCCTCCGGTTCTTCGATGGCCCGCCCTGAACGAAGGAACCAACCAGCCAGCATGGGGAAGCCCGCGGCCCCATGGATCTCCGCAGGAGCTCCATCCGTCCAGCGGAGGCAGCCGCTGGCTCGACCCGGCAGCATGGCATCCATACCCGGTACCACGACAGCTCCATTTAGGCTTCGTGGTCAACCACTGGTATACCAGGCTACTCACACCCCACGGATTCCCCGGGAGGGGGTAGACCCATGACGGATACCTCCGTCCCGGTGGCTCCATCCGTGATGGAGCTGGCCGCTCCATCGTCCCGGCCAGCCCCATCCAAGCATTGGAGGTGGCCGCTGACACACCCATGAGCTACCTCCGTCCCGGCGGCTCCATCCGTGATGGAGCCAGCCGTGCCATCGTCCCGGCCAGCCCCATCCAAGCATTGGAGGCGGCCGCTGACATGGCAGGGTACTTAAACCCCATGGATTTCCCCGGGAGGGGGTAGACCCATGACGGCTCCATCCGTGATGAAGGCAAAGTGGTTTTCCCCCTAGTGGGTCGAACAGGGCTATTGCCTCTCCAGTGCCTGCCTCAGTGGCTGCTGGAGAGAGAGCCCCCCCCACACACACACACACACACCTTTGCCCAGTGCCTCTCGGCTCCGTCCGCCCGTCGGATGTAGAAGTTGGCACACGTATCTTTCCCTTGCCTTGCCCCCCTTAGAGGAGCTTCGACTCCACAGTTAGCCTTCAGACCCTCCTACTCAGGCTCCAGGAGAGGGCATTCAGGCCGCGGCTCTCGAAGGAGATAGGAGGGAAGGCCCCCTACTCCTGCAGACGCCTCAGGTGGGGGGATGCCTTAAACGATCTTGGCAAGCATGGCGGGACCATGGAGCAGATCCGTGGACCGTAGCAGTACTAAAGGAGGGGTACAGGCTGCCCTTCCTAGCGGACCCCCACCTCAGATCCCAGATCAACAGGCGGAGTGGTTGGCACCCAAGGACCCCTTGAGAGTAGCAGCATTGCAGGAAGAAGGCTCGGCAATGCTGGCGAAAGGGGCTGTAGAACCAGTCAAGAAACCGGGTCCAGGGTTCTACAGCAGGCTCTTCCTGGTGGAGAAGGCGACAGGGGTCTGGAGACCAGTCATAGACCTTTCAGCCCTCAACAAATTCGTGTGCAACACCGACTTCAAGATGGACACTCCGAAGTCGGTCCTAGCGGCCTTGAAGGAGGAGGACTTCATGAGGTCCATAGGCCTCAAAGACGTCTACTTCCAGGTCCCTGTCCATCCCTCCAGCAGGAAGTTCCTAAGGGTAAAATGGAGTACCCAAACGTTGCAGTTCAAAACCCTATGCTTCGGACTGTCGACAGCCCTCAGGGCTTCACGAGGGTCTTCGCAACAGTTTCAGACTGGGCGAACGAACAGGGCGTCCGCCAGATTCGGTACCTAGATGACTAGTTGTTGCTTTCAGCCTCAGAGGAAGTACTGAGGGAGCAAGGCGCGAAGCTCCAGCAGTTCTTCAACGTCTTGAGTATCATCATCAACCTGGAGAAGTCCCAGCTGATACCTTCCACCAGGATGAACTACCTAGGGTTGGTCCTAGACTCCCGGATGGCGAGGGCCTTCCCCTCCGCGGAGAAACTGGACAACCTGAAACAGATACTCTGGCCCTTCCTGTCGGGCCAGCCCAGGAGAGCCAAGGACTGGCAAAGACTGATAGGACTCCCCGCGCAAGATAGTCCTGGTGTCCCCGGAGACGAAGGAAGTCCTGGAATGGTGGCACGTCAGAACGAACACCCTCAAGGGAATTCCCTTCGCAACCGACCCTCCGGAGATGCTCCTGTTCACGGACGCAACCAAGGAGGGCTGGGGTGCCCATCTTCTCGACAAAACGGCAAAAGGTAAATGGGAAGCCGAGGAGACGAACCTGCACATAAACGTGCTGGAGATGAGGAACGTACAAAGGGCGTGCCTAGAGTTCGTCCATCTACCCCGGGGAAGCACCGTGGCTCCGGTGGCCTACGTGAAAAAGCAAGGAGGATTGAAGTCGAAGGAACGGTGCAGTCTCACGTTAGAGTTCCTAGAATGGGCCGAAGTGGAACAAATCAATTTTTCAGCTAGGTTCTCTCCGGGGAAGAGGAACGTCCTGGCCGACGGCCTCAACAGGACGGGTCAAGTGGTAGGGCCCGAGTGGTCCCTACACCCAGAAGTGGTCAAAACCCTCTTCCTGAAGTGGGGCTCGCCGGTGATAGACCTCTTCACCACGAGACTAAACGCACAGCTCCCCGTGTTTTGTTTTCCTGTGCCAGATCCAGCAGCAGCGTTCGAGGACGTTTTCCAACACCCTTGGGACAACCTCGACGTTAACGACTTCCCACCCTTCGGGATGCTCAGACAGGTCCTCACAGGGTGAGACGGACGGCCAACCTGTGGGTGACTTTGGTAGCGCCCTGGTGGCTAGAGAGAGAGTGGTTCGCGGATCTAAAGGAACTGGCACGCCTTCCACCTGGGCCACTTCCAGACAGACCAGACCTTCTCCGGCAGTTTCACTTCCAGAGGTTCCACGGAAACCCTCGGTCCCTCCGCCTTCACGCGTGGAGGTTATCGAGCGTCTCCTGAGAAAGGAAGGATTTCCGTCGGGGACGGCATCAAGGATGTCAGGGTACCTGAGGCGTTCGTCAGTCGAGGTGTATCAGGCGTAGTGGGCTACCTTTTCTGAGGGGTGCTCCTCGAAGAACATCAGGCCGTTAAGGGCCTCCATTCACGAGATAGCAGGCTTCCTGGTCTATCTCAGGGAAGAAGTGGGCACGTCCATCCCAAGTCTTCCTCCTGAAGGACCTAGACCTAGGTGCCTCCAGATATATCTCGACGCTCATCAAGAGCTTCGAGCAGTCGTGTTCCCCCCAAGCCGCTAGAGTGCCCCAGGGGGATGTGGCTAGGGTACTGAAGATGCTTTCGGAACCTCCCTTCGAGCCTCTAAAAGACATTCTAGACAAGCAGCTCTCCCTTAAGGCAGTCTTTTGTTTAGCTCTGGCATCAGCAAAGAGTAGGTGAGATTCATGGCCTGTCGTACGAGATTTCACACTCGAAGGGCTGGCGAGAAGCTACCTTCAGATTCTTACCCTCCTTTGTAGCCAAGCCTCAGAATCCAGCTGTTTGGGACCCCAAAGTTGAAGGGTTCTCAGTGCCAGCCATCCCTCGCTCGGACAACCCGAGGGACTTGCTGCTGTGCCCTGTCAGGGCAGTATGGCAGTATTTAGAGAGGACAGCTAGACTTCGTCCCGAGATCAAGAGTCTGTTCATTTTCCTCGGGACTGTAAAGAAGCCAGTCTCCAAGAACACTATCTCCTTCTGGCTAAGGCAAGTGATCGTCAGGCCCTACAGTAGTGTAGGGGTCCCCCTTCCAGGAAAGCCCAGACCCCACGACATTAGGGGTAAAGGTCTTAGTGTGAGTCACAAGAGAGGATTCACCTCTCCTTTAAATGTAGATCTGTGGGTAAGTAGAGGATATAGCTGGATGAAATTTAATAACCCATGTTTCAAAACAAATAAACCTTTATATTAAACTTTAAGAAAGCAGATAATTCTGTGGACTTTTTCCCACAAGTCGACCGATGTACGACTTTTCCGCACAAGGAAAAGAAACAAGACGTGAAAATTAAGGATGCCAGACCAAGCCACAACCCAATCATTTACTTTTGGGAGCAAAAATTAGCCAAGATTATCTGAGAAAATAAACAGTAAAAACCACTTAAATCAAAGCAGTCATAGAAAAGGCTACCAAATATAAAAGCTAGTCAGAAGATAGGTACGAACCATAGACAACTAACGTAACCTTTAATAAAAGTCCACCCTAACTGATGATGCCATTCGATGTTTCCTCGAGTAGACGGTAATAAGTTCTCAGATATAATACTGCTGCTCCTACTGTCAGTGCATTCAAAAAATTGAAGGCATTCATTCCCTACAAATAAATACATGAAGGTGCCACAAGGGCAACCATCATGGCTGGGCAAGATCGCATGACATTAAAGGCACTAGCCATTGATAAGCATAATTGTAGAAAATATAATGATTAGTACAATTAATGACAAAGATAAAAAAGACACTGCACTATAAGGGTACTCCAGTGTGGATGATGTAAGTCGTGATCGTAGGGTGAAGAGGGGAGACCTCTTATCATAACAGTGACCATCAGAGAAGTGAAACCTACTGTGCAACAACAAATAAAACTACTCAGGAGTGGAGTTGCAAGGAAACAAATCGTGATGCAACCGAACCCTTTTACTCTTATTGTCTGGTGGTAGAAAATGGAACTAGAAGTAACTCATTTAAAAGACTCAGAAGTTTTTAGCAGTGTAGGAATAAAAAGTTTGTATATGTGTAGGAATAATACATTGTTTTTAAAATTTGTAATGTTTACACTATAATTATTTGCCCCTTGGCAACAGGTAAGTGTTTTTGGTCTTCTAAAAGAACATTAGTAACACCCAGTACCTTATCTCCTCCTCCTGCTGATCCGTGGTATGCGCTGCGACGTGGGAATGTTATGGCTGGTTGGTGATTGAATTACTAATAATTAAGTTCTTTGCATAAAAGTTAAGACAACAGAAACTTGGATCTGACTCAAACCAGGCAGTTCTCCAAAAATGAAAATAATACAGTTACTAGAGCAAAAGGGAGCCAAACGTATAAGCAGGTCGCCGTCGCCACTACTAGAGGCAATGGCTTTACATACGGGTATAAGTGTCTTAGTGAAAATCCAAAGTAAGTTAAATCTAAAGGACTGAACTTTGGGAAGATTCTTTGAAATAATCCCTATTTAATTACTTTTTGTGCACTGTATTGTGAAATGGCTTTAAAAGAATTAAAATAAAAGAAATATAACTGGACTACAAACATACCATACTGCAATTACTTTAAACTTCTTCAAATGCCCATTAAAAGTAATCTACAAATCTTTAAACATTTATTTTACTTTTGTATTGTTTACAAAAACAACTTACCTAAATATAATCATTTGATTTCCAAATACTGTACCACACACATACAGTTAATCATCCTAAAATACACTGTAGTCAGAGAAATTATATTTTGCGTCTTTCTTCTTCTTCTTTTGCGCTACGGCAGCCTGAGCCTCTTCTTTACTGAAAGATAGAAGATGAAAGAAATCAAAATTACATGGATGCATAATGCAAAAATGTGAACTTGAAATCATTAACGATAATAAACTCAAAATTATTAACGATAATAAACTTAAAATCATTAATAATAACAAACTTAAAATCATTAATGATGATAAACTTAAAATCATTAATGATAATAAACTTAAAATCATTAGGGATAATAAACTTGAAACAATTTACGATAATAAACTTAAAATCATTAACGATAATACTTAGAATTATTAAGAAAAGACAGAGAATTACACATTATATTTAAAAGTTATATGGAATACATAACCTTTATTCTTTAGCATAAGTATCTGACTTGAACTTTAGTTAAACCAACTTATAAGTTCTAAGAAACTTTTAGGAATTCAAAGAGACAAATCCAATTAAAATGAAAAATTTGTAGATAATATGTATTTTTCCTAACTATACAAACCTTAGCTATTTAATAGGGGTATTACTTTGGGCGTAGCTGAAATGACAAGCCATTAGAATTTTAACGAGGGTTTACTACCCCATCGCTAGTTAGCGGGGGTAGGGGAGGGTAGCTTGCTACCCACCCCCCTCACACACACACCTGTGCTTGAGCTCACTTTGCTTGGAGGTAGGACTTCAAGGGGGATAGGGCTGGCGGGCAAGTTTGATTAAATAGCTAAGGTTTGTATAGTTAGGAAAAATACAAATTATCTACGAATTTGTCATTTGTTCCGTAACTGGAATACAAACCACGCTATTTAATAGGGGTGACTCACCCATTAGGAAGGGTGGAGGTCCCAGCCAGTACTGGCTTTTTGGCTTTGCCCGGGGGCTCGTTATTTGAGCGTGTCAGCACTCAAAAATAAGGAGTCCCTGCACCTCGCTAGAACCTTGCTACGTAAGGAACTGCGGCCTACGCAAGCTGTGTGTGAAGGTATCATGAAGTGTGACTCGTCCTAGGAAGTTGACCTGTAGTTCTTAAGATGGAAACTTTAGGCTAGGACTCTCCCAATACCACCTCGTCAGGGTATGGGGACGTGACAGTATTAGCTTAATACTAGGAACACAAGGAAACATGGTTTACCTGCAGTGGTTTGAGGTCAGCTATGCAGAGAACCCAGGATGCTGCTTTCCCCAAGAGAGGGGAAGATGAATAAAAGAATAAGGGCCAGACATACCTTTTCATTCATACAGACTAAAACCGGGTAACAATGCCCTTAACCTTCTGCTACTTGTCCAATAAGAAGCTTGAGGTTTTAAACCAGCTGTTGTGCAGCCACCACAGGGCCGATAGAGAACGTATCGAGCCTCTTGTGGGTCACGTCTTGCAGGTAGTGGGCTGTGAAAGTCGTCTGACGCTTCCACACCCCAGCTTGAAGAACCTGCGTCACAGAAATTCTTTTTGAAGGCCAGAGACGTCGCTACGCCCCTGACATCATATGCTCTAGGGCGACGTGACGGAGGAGGGTCAGGATTCAGGGACAGATGAATCACCCTACGAATCCATGCCGAGATGGTGTTCTTGGTGACCCTTCTCTTAGTCCTCCCTGTGCTAACAAATAACGCTTGCACCTGAGGACGGACTGCAGCCGTTCTTTTGAGATATAGCCTCAAACTCCTTCCTGGGCACAGTAGGAGATAGTCTGGGTCATCTGTTAAAGAACGGAAACTCGAAATCTGGAAGGAATCGAACCGAGGATCTGCCACTCCCGGATTGTGAGTCTTAGCAATAAACTCAAGGACGAATTTGAACGTTACCTCCCCCATCCCCTTGAATGGGCGATGTCATACGAGAGACCATGAAATTCACTAACTCGCTTGGCCGAAGCTAAACCTAATAGGAACACCGTCTTCCAAGTTAGGTGGCGATCTGAAGCCTGGCGTAATGGTTCATAGGGAGGTCTCTTAAAAGACCTGAGAATTCGAACCACGTTCCATGGAGGAGGTCTCACTTCCGACTGAGGGCAGGTAAGTTCGTAACTTCGTATGAGTAGGGAAAGTTCCAGCGAAGAAGAAATGTCCATTCCTTTGAGCCTGAAGACTAGACTTAAGACTGAGCGATAGCCTTTCACCGCCGAAACTAAAAGGCGCATTTCTTCTCGCAAATACACGAGAAACTCCGCTATTGTTGGAATAGTGGCATCGAGTGGAGAGATACCCCTTCCACGACACCAACCACAGAAGACTTTCCACTTTGCCTGGTAGACAGTTGCAGACGACTTTTGCAGATGTCCAGACATCCTGATCGCAACTTGCTGCGAAAATCCTCTCTCAGCAAGGAGATGCTGGATAGTCTCCAGGTGTGAAGTCGCAGCGAAGCTACGGCTTTGTGGAAGATGTTGGCAAGTGGTTGTCTGAGTAGATTGTGTCGCGGAGGGAGTTCTTTTGGAAGTTCCGTTAGGAGTTGCAGAAGGTCCGGAAACCATTCCGCGTGATGCCATAGCGGAGCTATGAGGGTCATTGAAAGATTGACCGATATTCTGGTCTTGTTGAGCACCCTCCTCATCTGACAGAACGGGGGAAAGGCGTAAACGTCGATGTTGTTCCACCGTTGTTAGAAGGCATCTTGCCAGAGCGCCTTGGGATCCGGGACTGGGGAGCAGTACAGCGGAAGCTTGAAGTTCAGAGCTGTTGCGAACAGATCCACAGTCGGGGAACCCCACAAAGTCAGGACTTTGTTGGCTACTAGATGATCTAAATACCACTCGGTAATCACTATCTGAGACGCTTTGCTCAGATTGTCGGCGAGCACATTTCTCTTGCCTGGAATGAAACGTGCCTATAGTGGAATCGAGTGGACTTCGGTCCATCTCAGTATTTCTACTGCAAGATGGGATAGCTGCTTCAAAAAGGTACCTCCTTGCTTGTTGATGTAAGCCACTACTGTGGTGTTGTCGCTCATCACCACCACAGAGTGACCGGCCAGGTATTGTTGGAACTGTTGAAGGGCCAAGAAGACGGCCTTCATCTCTAGAAGATTTATATGGAGGCCTTTTCTGATTCTGACCACAGGCCTGAGGTCGTGTGGTGCAGTATGTGAGCCCCCAACCCTTTCTTTGAGGCGTCCAAAAACACCATCAAATCCGGGGGGAGGAAGAGAAGATCCACTCCTCTTCGTAGGTTCTCGTCTGTCACCCACCACTGGAGGTCCGTCCGTTCCACAGGTCCCATAGGGATCATGACGTCCGGGAAATCGTGACCTTGATTCCACCAGGACTTGAGTCGCCACTGGAGGGATCTCGTCCTGAGGCGACTGTTGGGAACTAGACGAGCCAAAGATGATAGGTGACCGAGGAGACATAACCACGATTGGGCTGGAAGTTCTTCTCGTCTGAGAAAAGGGCTTGCGACCTTCCTCAGCCTTGCTATCCTGTCGTCTGATGGGAAGGCTTTGAGTGGGAAGCAGAGAGGACTTCTCGAGATTTACCATGATCCCCAGATCCTGGCAAAGTCCCAGAAGTTTGTGTCGGTGTTGAAGAAGAGATGACACTGAGTCTGCTAGGATCAGCCAGTCGTCCAGATAACAGAGGAGACGGATGCCGATCCTGTGTGCCCACGATGATATTAGGGTGAAGACTCTGGTGAAAACTTGTGGTGCTGTGGAGAGACCGAAACACAGCACCTTGAACTGGTACTTTTTGTTGTCTAGGCTGAATCTTAAGTACTTCATTGAAGACGGATGGACTGGGATCTGGAAGTACGCGTCCTTCAGATCCAGTGTACACATGAAGCCTTGCGGTCTCACTGCTAGTCTGACCATTTCTGCGGTCTCCATGCTGAACGGAGTTTGTTTGACAAACTTGTTCAGAGCTGAGAGGTCGATGACTGGTCTCCAGCCGCCTTCTTTACAAGAAAGAGTCAACTGAAGAAGCCTGGGGACCCGTCTGAAGTAATGATTCTGATTCTGACCACAGAATTAATTCAGGAGCCAAATAAATATCGATGATAACGAATCAACTATTTATTCCTGAATGGATTTATTTATAATACGAAGTGTTACCTTCACGGCTGACAAATAACGACTCCCCATATAAGAAAAGGCGGGAGGCGAAAACCATTACAGTAGACATGTAAACAAAGTAACAGTAGTAATTATTATATGTAAACAACTGGTCGTTGGACCATACAACTGTTGAACGACAATCATAACAAAATGTAGATAGAACTCTAGTATACTTCAACTTCCTTTTTTTTTTCTTTTTTTTTTTATTGGATCAGAAAATATTTACCTTTAGAGTTCCATCATAAATAATGAAAATAAATGTACATTACAACTTAAGACTTATCTCTATCAAATGTTACAATACAAAGTTTATACTATTCCTTTTACAAAAACATATTTAGTTACATTGCAAATCTGACAGGTTTTTGTCTTAATCTTCCACTTCGTCTCGGTTCCCTTATTTCTCCCTCGGTATTTTCAAACTTCATCTGTGGATCTTCATCAACATCTCCTCAGTATTTTCGAAGTAATCTACGGTTTCTCCATAGCAACTTTCCATTTGATAACTGGACATGATAGCTTCTATTCCGTAAACCAGCTTTGACTATTTTTCCCCTCTTATCCCATTTCTTGGATACTGGGTCTTGGATTCGAACTTCTACCCCAGGCAAGAATTCTTTCAGCTTTTTGGCGGATGTGTTGTACCACGTTGCAGTCTTCATTTCTCTTTCTTTTCTTTTCCTTTCTGCTTCTTCAATTTCTTCCGCACTTTCTTGCTGAAAAGCACTGTGATGAATGGGAACAGTAGATCTGAGAGGATGTCCAAACACTATTTGGTTCGGCGACCGTCCATCTGCTCTTGGAGTGTTTCTTAGTTCTAACATTGCTTCTTGAAATGTTTCGTCCACCGTTGTTTTATTTATCTTTTTTAGTAAGGTCTTGACCTTCTTAACAAAGGCTTCTGCATTCCCATTACTGCTTGGGAAATGGGGTGAGCTTGGGCCCCACTCGATGCCCTTCCTCTCCAGAAACTTCTGAAATTCTGCGGCTCGGAATTGCGGTCCACCATCTGTTCGGATCCGTTGTGGGTTTCCCATTATTGCCATCATTTTTATCATTGCCCCCACAATAGATCCTGCTGATGGATCATCTTTCCATTCATGGACCATCGGATATCCACTCAGGCGATCAGCATAAATCAAGAAATGTCTGCCATTACAGTAAAATAGGTCTGCAGATACACATTCGAACGGTCGAGATGGTAATGGGTCTGATTGTAGTGGTTCCTTTCCCAAGCTGGGTAGATGGCATTGGCATGTCTCACATTTCTCTACTAGCTGATTTATGTCATTTGTGATACCAGGCCAGTATACACACATACGGGCACGCTGCTTCGTTCTTGTAATTCCTTGATGAGCAGTATGCAGTAGATTAAGAACTTCTCGTCTCAGTCCTTTTGGAATTACAATGCGCTGCCCATATATCACAAGGTCTTCGTCAATAGCTAATTGGTGCCGTATGGCTTTATACTGTTTCACACATGCAGGTACATCTTCATTTCCTACATTGTCCTTCCTGACAGCAGTTACTAATTCCATGTAATCTGGGTCTCCTCTTGCGGCTTCACGTAACTTTTCAATGATAAGGTCAGTGCATCCTTTCCCATCCATTGAATTCTCACTTCCTATTGATGCGATCCGAATAGCCATCAATGTACGTCCCTGGAGATAGTCTTCACCTTCATCTGGATCCTCCACGGGTGCTCGGCTAAGGCAATCTGCGATAGCATGCTCCTTACCTTCAACGACATGAAGATGGATGGAAACTCATCAGTTGTGGAAGCAGGTTCCTGACAGATGTTGAAACCAGGTACTCCATGATAGAACTAGAGGCTCTATCTATCAGATATGCATTGAAGAAAAGTAGGTTATATTTGTCTGGACTACCACAGTTTACAGTGATTACTGACCATCGTCCGCTCGTCAATATTCAACAAATACTCTTTGACCCAGGTTGAAAATGTTAAATTGCAGAATTTGAAGGCAGAACTCCAAAGTCAATATCAATTCACTGTTGAATGGAGAAAAGGTAAGGAGCATGCTATCGCAGATTGCCTTAGCCGAGCACCCGTGGAGGATCCAGATGAAGGTGAAGACTATCTCCAGGGACGTACATTGATGGCTATTCGGATCGCATCAATAGGAAGTGAGAATTCAATGGATGGGAAAGGATGCACTGACCTTATCATTGAAAAGTTACGTGAAGCCGCAAGAGGAGACCCAGATTACATGGAATTAGTAACTGCTGTCAGGAAGGACAATGTAGGAAATGAAGATGTACCTGCATGTGTGAAACAGTATAAAGCCATACGGCACCAATTAGCTATTGACGAAGACCTTGTGATATATGGGCAGCGCATTGTAATTCCAAAAGGACTGAGACGAGAAGTTCTTAATCTACTGCATACTGCTCATCAAGGAATTACAAGAACGAAGCAGCGTGCCCGTATGTGTGTATACTGGCCTGGTATCACAAATGACATAAATCAGCTAGTAGAGAAATGTGAGACATGCCAATGCCATCTACCCAGCTTGGGAAAGGAACCACTACAATCAGACCCATTACCATCTCGACCGTTCGAATGTGTATCTGCAGACCTATTTTACTGTAATGGCAGACATTTCTTGATTTATGCTGATCGCCTGAGTGGATATCCGATGTCCATGAATGGAAAGATGATCCATCAGCAGGATCTATTGTGGGGGCAATGATAAAAATGATGGCAATAATGGGAAACCCACAACGGATCCGAACAGATGGTGGACCGCAATTCCGAGCCGCAGAATTTCAGAAGTTTCTGGAGAGGAAGGGCATCGAGTGGGGCCCAAGCTCACCCCATTTCCCAAGCAGTAATGGGCATGCAGAAGCCTTTGTTAAGAAGGTCAAGACCTTATTAAAAAAGTTAAATAAAACAACGGTGGACGAAACATTTCAAGAAGCAATGTTAGAACTAAGAAACACTCCAAGAGCAGATGGACGGTCGCCGAACCAAATAGTGTTTGGACATCCTCTCAGATCTACTGTTCCCATTCATCACAGTGCTTTTCAGCAAGAAAGTGCGGAAGAAATTGAAGAAGCAGAAAGGAAAAGAAAAGAAAGAGAAATGAAGACTGCAACGTGGTACAACGCATCCGCCAAAAAGCTGAAAGAATTCTTGCCTGGGGTAGAAGTTCGAATCCAAGACTCAGTATCCAAGAAATGGGATAAGAGGGGAAAAATAGTCAAAGCTGGTTTACGGAATAGAAGCTATCATGTCCAGTTATCAAATGGAAAGTTTCTATGGAGAAACCGTAGATTACTTCGAGAATACCGAGGAGATGTTGATGAAGATCCACAGATGAAGCTTGAAAGTACCGAGGGAGAAATAAGGGAACCGAGACGAAGTGGAAGATTAAGACAAAAAACTGTCAGATTTGCAATGTAATTAAATATATTTTTGTAAAAGGAATAGTATAAACTTTGTATTGTAACATTTGATAGAGATAAGTCTTAAGTTGTAATGTACATTTATTTTCATTATTTATGATGGAACTCTAAAGGTAAATATTTTCTGATCCAATAAAAAAAAAAGAAAAAAAAAAAAGGAAGTTGAAGTATACTAGAGTTCTATCTACATCTTGTTATGATTGTCGTTCAACAGTTGTATGGTCCAACGACCAGTTGTTTACATATAATAATTACTACTATTACTTTGTTTACATGTCTACTGTAATGGTTTTCGCCTCCCGCCTTTTCTTATATGGGGAGTCGTTATTTGTCAGCCGTGAAGGTAACACTTCGTATTATAAATAAATCCATTCAGGAATAAATAGTTGATTCGTTATCATCGATATTTATTTGGCTCCTGAATTAAGTTAACACACCGTCGAGGACATCTTGGAGAGCGCCCTTCTTCAACAGGGTCTGGACTTCTGCCCGAAGGGCTTGCCCCTTGCTGATCCCATGGCAAGAGAGCTCAATGACACTGGATTCGTCGTCAGGGGAGGTAGAGATGTTGTGAACGGGACGCGATATCCCTGACTGATTACGGAAATCGTCCAGGAATCCGCCCCGAGTTGCTGCCACCTGTCTGCGCAACTTTGTAGGCATCCCCCCACTGGTGGACATGCCAATCCTAGCGTTTGCGGCCTCGGCTGCTCCCTCTAGGATTTTTACCTCCCCTGGAGGACTTTATGCCTTTCTTGTCCTTGACAGGAAAGGGCTTAGATACCACTGCCTTTGCTGCCGTTGTCGGTTTCGTGGTCTTGGTAGGACGGGACTGCTGGGGTGCTGGAGGCTTATAGGGCTTGGATGTCAAAGTCCTATGCAGTAGGGAGTCTTGGTGGGACTTTCTCCACCTCTCAGCAGCATGTTCCACGTCTTTAGGCTCAAACAGATTCGTTCCTTCCAAGGAAGAATGCCTGAGCCTGTTTATCTCGGTGCTAGGGACCTTCTGATGGAACCTCTCAGCCACCGCATCCCGACGTTTCAGGATGGTGTTCCCCCACAAGTTTGAGACTTGGTGGGCCAGAAACTCGATCGTGCAAGTGCCTGAGAGGAGGAACATCTCCATAGCTTTCCTGGTACGTTCTTTGGAGAAATCCTCCAAACGTATCAGGATACCTAAGGTCCCTAACCATAGCACACTTTGCAACCTTCTCCTGGTTAAGGATCTCAGTTGCCGAGAATGAGACCTGCCGGTTGGAGAGTCTCTCAAGAGGGACTCCCCTGGTAAGCTCTTCCAAAGAATGGTGAAGCGGAAGAGCTAAACAAGGCTCCTCCAAGATCTCGAAGTACCTCCTCTGCTGTACGCGAGGAGGTGGGAGAAGCTTGTTGCCGGCACTGAAGCGGTTGGAGGAGGCTAACTCAGAGAGCTGGACCGCGATCTTGTCCCTGGTACTCTTAACCCCCTGAGACCAGGGCAGAGCCGCACTGGCCTTAGAAGGTTTTTGAGTTAAAAATACTCAGTCCAAGACCGTATCTTTGCCCTCTCGAGGGAGAATTTCTGGGTCAGCAAACCCATTGAGAGTCCTCATAAGAGTCAGAACCTGCCAAAATGCATGTTCCGGCTCCTGTAGTTCTCCTCCGGATGTTGGACTTACAGCGAAGTCTCCTGTCCCCAAAGGCTCTTCTTGGGGAGAATCGCGGACGTTCTCCGAGTGACTAGATGGCTCCGTCCTAAGTCTCGTCGAGGATTTTGGCAATGTCTTCGAGTCCTTAGACTCCCTCCTCGGAGGGATGCAGGACTCCAACAAAGACGGAGGCAAGTTCTTCTCCGTCCCTACCCGGGAAGACTTTTCAATGCGAGGTGGGGTTTCCCTCATTGGTGCGATGGAGGAACGTCTCACCTCACGTGACTCCCCTGAGGACGGGAAATCCTCGTCCAACAGGGAGGGAGAAAAAGTCTGGGGGGGGGAGATAACTTGCCTCGAGGGCTTACGAGGAGACAGCTTAGTTCTTGGATTAGTCACCGCATCCGAAGCTCCTCTTTTTCTCTTCAGAGGGGTAGACGCAGCCAAGGATTTGTGGCCCAATTCAGAGAGAACAGGCTTGAAAGCCTGTATAACTGCTCTGATCAGTGCCCCAAACCATGGCTGTTGGCTCCCTCTGAAGGGACAGGGATCGAAAGATCCCTGGGAGGAGTTTCCATAGGGGGGTTCGCCTGAAAAGAAAAAGAAGAAATGTTCCTGGACCTTTCTGGAAGCTTCCCTTCCACCACCGAGCGCGCTGTTCTGCGCTTGCGGGGAGGGGAATGTGGGGATGGCGACCTTGCCGTGCGTTGTCCTGCAGCCTCGCGCGCGGGAGAGTATTGGCGCTCGCGCGGGAGAGCGTTGGTGCTCACGCGATAGGGAACACCCGGGGTCGCGCGCAGGAGACTGCTGATGCGCGTGCGTGCGCGCGGGAGACTGATGGCGCGCAGGCGAGTGATGGCACGTAGAAGCGTGTGCGGGAGACAGGAGAGTGCGCAGGAGGCTGATTGTGCGCTCGTGTGCGGGCGCGCAGAATCAAGATGATGGACCTGTGGGCGTGCGAGCAAGAGATCGCGCGCCCCAGATGTCGTAGGGCGCGCGCGTGCAGGAGAGATATCCCTTGCGCGCGGGCGTGCAGTCGGAACCTGTGTGCATAGGCGCGTATCTTGTGGTTGTGCGTCTGGCTGGCGGTGCATAGCTGTTGGAGAGGATGGGCGTGGGCGAGCATATCCTCGTAGGCGCGAGCAGGTGAACGCGCGCTGGCGAGGGATGGCGGGCAGGAGATAACAGGCGGCGCGTTGGTGAGCGCTGGAGTGTAGATGAAGTCCTTGACTTCCCTACAGCGCCCAGATCCGAAGATTGTGGGCGCGCAGGAGAGATGGCAGTACATGGGCGCTGGCGCGCAGGAGATCGTTGGCGTGTAGGAGAGCGGTGGCGCGCTGGTGAGCAGATGAGCAGGTGACCGCTGGCGCGCAGGTGAGCACTGGCGCGATATCTCAGGTACAGCGTTGCGTTCAGGAGACCGTTGGCACGCATGATCATCATGGCGCGCAAGGGACGTATGCACGCGATGGCGCGTACGCCCTTGTTGCCCCGTTGGGACCAGTGCCTGACTATCATGGGAGACAGGGTGTGTTGGCGCGTAAAGCGCATCGGCAGCCAGGAACGGCGACGGCAGGTCAGCAGGTCTGACGGGTGGAAGGTCAGCGTGCCCTTTGAAAGGACGACCTTCCACCGAAGGGGATCGCGAACGATCCGTAAAGAGGTCCAGGACCATAGCAGGAACAGTCGGTGATCGCTGACGAAGCTCCTCTGCGGCGGACTGCAACGATGATGACGAACCGAAGAGACGCTTCCTCACCGATTCATAAGATGAAGGAAGGCCTCTCCGGCTAAGAGGATGGAGAGCCTTGCGACGTTAGCGCCCTCTGGGGGCCGTAAGATCAGCAAGCTGACCTTCAGCAGTCCTCCGAAGAGGAGTCTCTGTAAGTGAACTCCCCGAGGGGGAAAATCACCGGCAGGAGAGACTGTTGGACTTAGTTTCTCCCTTGTAGGTTGAGCAGGAACGGGAGAAACTAAGCCTTCAGCTACTGCGGGATGAGAAGAGGCAGAGGTAATAGGAGATACCGCATTGGATACCTCTGACACCACAACGTCAACAATTGACAGAGGATCAACCTCTGCCAAAGTCGGCGATTGCTTGACAGCGGCACCCAATCGGATGATGTCAAGAAGAGCTTCCTTGGAGGGCGAACCCTTGAGCCCCAAGGAAGACCAAAGCTAAAAAAAGATGGATTAGTGATACATCCTCCCCCGAGGGGAGAGGTGGAGCTGCCTCGCTTGGGTAGGCAACGCCATCTCTCAAACCTCGAGTTTGGGAAACAGAACCACAGTCTACGCTACCACTCGCCGGTCTCTCAAAAGTGGCCGATCGAGCGGGAGCTTCGGAGGAGGTTTGGGCAACGGAAGAAGAGTCCCTGGGATTTTCTCCTTTCGAAGAAACCTTCGAAGGAGAAATATCCCGCCTGGACTTCTTCTTACGTCGCAGAGAAAACCTCTCCCACTGGGAGGTAGACCACTCCCTACACTCACCACACTTATTACCACTATCACACCGTTGACCTCTACAGTAAGGGCAAAGGGTGTGAGGATCTGTCTCGACCGCCAACATGAATGTTCCGCAGGGGCGGTCGGGTAATCCAGGACAGGTGCGCATGATCGCAGAGGCCAACTTTACACTCAAACCTGAGAAAGAAAAAGCAGAAAAGCATTAATGGCTATCAAGAGCGAGGCGAGGATGAGGGAGGACACGTCCGTCTACCATCCGAGCCGAGAGCAAAGTGAGCTCAAGCACAGGTGTGTGTGAGGGGGGGGGGGGGGGGGGGATAGCAAGCTACCCTCCCCTACCCCCGCTAACTAGCGATGGGGTAGTAAACCCTCGTTAAAATTCTAATGGCGCGTCATTTCAGCTATGCCGAAAGTAATACCCCTATTAAATAGCGTGGTTTGTATTTCAGTTACGGAACAAACTTCAATTCTTCAACTTACGAAACGGATGTTTTCGAAAGATCAAGGAATTTTCCAATTCCCGATCTAAACACTTTAAGCTTGTCGTCATCTTTGGCTTTCGGACGCTTGCGACTCTTCAGCTCATCCTCTTCGGCCTTACGTTTCTCCATGTCTTGTCTCCTCTCTATGGCAAGCTGTAATGATTATCACAATCTCAAATCCCAAATAGATTTAGTTTATGTAGATTGCAAATGCACCTTGCTAGATATTTATAACAAAAATAATAACCTTTCCACTTTGATATCAGGATGCCAGAACACTTTAAATCAATCAATCAATCAATCCACTCTGATATTCCCATTTTGAATGAACAGATATACTATACAATAATAGAAAATGCAAGAAACTTACTTCTTTTCAGACATGATCTAAAAAGAAAGCCTGATTAACATGAAATCATGTAAACATGAAAGGCATTGGGAACTAAACTACAACTAAAGTTTTGTACGTAAAATTCAAAGTCATGTCACGATGCATTATCCCTTACCTGGTCATCGGCTTCTTTAAATGGATCTACGAAGATGGACGTATCCTCAATAATTATGTCTTCAATTGGCACGTCTTTATTATCGGTTTCAATTGCCTCCATTGCAGACAGAGTGGCCAATCCTCCAACTACTCGCCCAAATATTGTGTGTTTACCATCCAGATGGGCACAGGATCGATATGTAATGAAACTGAAAAAGGTAGAGATATATATATATATATATATATATTGGAAACTAAAGACATAAATAAACAGACAGATAAAGAGACTAAATAATACGCTTGAGAGAGAGAGAGAGAGAGAGAGAGAGAGAGAGAGAGAGAGAGAGAGAGAGAGAGAGAGAGAGAGAGAGAGAGAGAGAGAGAGAGAGATTGGAAACTAAAGACAAATAAACATACAGAGAAAGAGGGAGAATATACCTACATAAGGTCCTCATCTTGCACACATTTGGAGATAAAAAAAATTCAACTGAAATTATAAATCTCAGATATTGAATAAAAAGTTGATAATGAAATACTGTAAAAAAAACAGTATATAATTTAATACAGTAAGCAAGATGACATTTGCCATATGAAACGCGCCTATTTGTTAGCTTCTGAAGCTGAAAATTGTAGGCCTGAGAATTCGGTGAACCTGCACTAGAACAAAATTTAATAAAATTTGACATAAAAATAGCTTCTTGGACCCTATGAACTTAGCAAGTTGAGGCCTTTCTTTCAATCCAGTATTTTGTCAATGCTCTATTCAATCTTGCTTCACTCCTAATGTGATGTGGTCTAAGAGCAAATTCAGTTTCAGTAAATGAATGAATGATTTGAAATTCTCTGACATCCTGATATCGAAGGTCATTGACTATGTAGTGAACCAATGTAATGACTGATGTGGTCTGAGAGCAAATTCAGTTATGGAGTGAACCAACGTAATGACTTTCCTTTGCAAAGAGAGAGGGAAACTCACAATTGACTTTTATTGCTGTTTGGTCCAGAATTAGCCATCGAGAGTACACCTCGGCCTTTGTGTGACAGATTAGCACGGAATTCGTCTTTAAACGGCTCTCCCCATATTGACTGTCCTCCTTTTCCTGTGCCTTCTGGATCACCACCTTGTATCTAGAATAAAAAGTGACAAATACAAAGGAATATTAGTATTATTATTATTATTATTATATTACTTGCTAAGCCACAACCCTAGTTGGAAAAGCAAGATGCTATAAGCCCAAGGGATCCAACAGAGAAAATAGCCCAGTGAGGAAAGTACAGTATCCATACGCCATGTATGGGTACTGCGTGACTGATTTTTGCGCATACCATGCTAGTCTTGCTAGTATTTGTCTATAAAAAATGTGCATGTGGAGGGAAATTTCAGCTTACAGACTGATATAATACTCATAAACAGATTTGAATTTGTATGCTTGTATACCAATTTTCTCGTATTCAAAAGTACTCATACACCGAAGTATGACCGTATAGTAATACCGTAACGGTGTAATCATAAAGTACGTAGTTTAAAGATTAGAGAAACCAGTAAGTAATATTTCTAGCTTTTCAATACTACACAGCACCCATACCATTTGTTCTTGAATAAAAAGTAAAACCTGGAGGAATTGAAATTTGATAAAGTTGGATAATCAGGTGGGAAGAGATGAAAATAAAGGGATAAAAAATAGATGTCAAAATAAATAAATGAATAAAAAACTAGTACTCGTACCACTTATAGTGTGGCGCAAGGTACATTGCAAGTAGTAACAGAAGGTCCCCATCTGACAATAATCAGAGATATAATCACAAATCCAACTGAAGATAACTAAGATAAAGTAAAGAAATACTATCATAAAACAATATTATATCATCTAATACAGTAACCAAAGCAACATTTGTAATAACCTGATATCTATTTCATATGAAACCTGACTATTCGTTGACTTTTGTAACTGGAAATCATATTAGTATAACAGTACAGTATTTATATCAGAAAAGTGATAAGAAGGACCTTTTCACCGGGCGTCACAGGTATCTCCCCAGAAATAGATTTTCCCTTCGTCAAAATCCCTTTATTACTATAACAGGTACTTGCTAATCTATAACCCTAATTGAAAAAGCAGGCTGCTATAAGCCCAGGGGGCCCCAACAGGGAAAATAATCCAGTGAGGAAAGGAAGCAAGGGATAAAATATTTCAAGAACAGTAACAACATTAAAATAAATATTTCCTATATAAACTTCAAAAACTTTTAACAAAACAAGAGGAAGAGAAATTAGATAGAATAGTGTGCCCGAGTGTACCCTCAAGCAAGAGAACTCAAACCCAAGACAGTGGAAGACCATGGTACAAAGGCTATGGCACTACCCAAGACTAGAGAACAATGGTTTTATAAGTTGATGACCTTCTGAACTCTTCCCTTACAAGTATGTAACGTACAACAAACGCCAAATGACATTACCATGAAGTGACGTATGGATCGGTGAAATTTCGTCCCGTTGTAGTATTTTCTCTCACAAAGACGTAAGAAGTTCTCGGAGGCCTTCGGTATGTTATCGCAATATACCTCGAGGTTCAAGGTTCCAAGGTTTGTCTTCAGGGATACATAACCTAATTATTAAGAAGATTAATATATATTGATATACTACAGTAATACAAAAATGAAAAAAAAAGTAATCAAACTTTTCTGTGAAATTTCTGCTGTATTGTACTATAATTCATGATTAGAAGTATTTAATAATAAAAATAATACTGTAATTATATAGGATCACTTGAATAATCATTTAGGATTCTTAACACTTCTATTATTAGTAATATACAATACTACTAAGAGAATATTTTAAGAGAACAGCATTGTATTAGTATTGAACTACGAGAGTATCTTAAGAGAACAATATTGCATTAGTATGTACTAAGAGAGTATTTTAAGAGAATAGAGTTGTATTAGTAATGTACTAAGAGAGTATTTTAAGAGAATAGAGTTGTATTAGTAATGTACTAAGAGAGTATTTTAAGAGAATAGAGTTGTATTAGTAATGTATTAAGAGAGTATTTCAAGAGAATAGAGTTGCATTAGTAATGTACTACGAGTGTATTTCAAGAAAATAAAATTGCAAAATTAAAGAATGAAATACAATAACTGTTAAGGACAGCATTGATAACAAAGGTATTTACATTACCAATGTAATATGACAGATTCCCTAAGGGACACAGAACTTCCTGAACTGTTACAAGTAAATAAATCCTACATCTATCCAAGAGTAGCAATCTTCAAATATGACGTGACTATAGAAATACACTTTAAGAACAGGGTTTAAAAGAACAACTATTTTAGCCACTTTTTATTTAAATTGGATGAAATTATCTCTGAACATTGTATGAGATGAAATTGCAAAAAAAAATTTATGACTGTGTTTCTGTCTCGGATTTCATCATGGCCGTTATTACACTACACTGCTAAAACTGCCTTAGATTTTTTTTTTTTTTTGCATCTCAAGAAAATAATGTCGAAAGTTTAACGATAAACAAAACCAACATTTTATTTAAAGAAATCTTTTTGTGTGTGTCATGACCGCAGGTGAACATGGAACCTGAACTTGTGCCAGCTGCAGAGGGCCAAGAAGAAAAACTTGGATGTCCATTGATGACAGGGGTGAGAGCATAAATCATACTTAAAAAAAAAAAAAATTTATGCATAGATATATTTTTTTTAGTTTTCAGGTGTAATAATTCACCCTAGTTCAATAATCCCAAAATACAAACATACTATACAGAACTACAGTTCATCTAATCAAAATATTGAATATAAGAATTTAATTATTATTATTATTATTACTATCCAAGCTACAACCCTAGTTGGAAAAGCAAGATGCTATAAGCCCAGGGGCTCCAACAGGGAAAAATAGCCCAGTGAGGAAAGGAAATAATGAAATAAATAAATGAAGAGAACAAATTAACAATAAATCATTCTAAAATAAGTAACAACGTCAAAACAGACATGTCATATATAAACTATTAACAACATCAAAAACAAATATGTCATAAATAAACTATAAAAAGACTCATGTCCGCCTGGTCAACAAAAAAGCATTTGCTCCAACTT
This sequence comes from Palaemon carinicauda, assembly GCF_036898095.1. Classification (NCBI taxonomy): domain Eukaryota; kingdom Metazoa; phylum Arthropoda; class Malacostraca; order Decapoda; family Palaemonidae; genus Palaemon; species Palaemon carinicauda. The sequence continues at coordinate 79,035,814 of NC_090759.1, read as the reverse complement.
TGAACTTTTGAAGTTCTACTGATTCAACCACCCGATTAGGAAGATCATTCCACAACTTGATAACAATTTAACATATGAACTCTTATTCCTCTATACTGTACTTAAAAATGGTATTTTTATTATAAAATGAATTTTTAAATATACTTACCTGGTAGTTACATATATATAGCTTAAATCTCGCGTCTCGACGCGGCACGAAAGAAAATTCAAATTCGTGGCTATCGCCGCCATGACAGTAGGTGGTCATACATAAGCGCCATCACTCGTAGGTTATCAGAACCATTCCCAACATTCTTCAGAAATTCCATGTCTTTGTTTTCAGAGGGGAGGAGGGAGGGCCCTTTTATATATGTAACTACCAGGTAAGTATATTTAAAAATTCATTTTATAATGAAAATATCACAAATTTTAAGTAATTTGTATTTTTCCTGACAGTACTTAGCTCGAACTACTTTCTTAGGAGTATCTGGGATTCTCCTTCCAACCGACCAGATTTGTGAGTAGTTTCCCCTATCTCCGTTTTCTCTAGTGGGGTCCCTCTGAGGCGGATGGATACTCACCCTGAGGCGACCCGGGTCCCTGGTAGTTACATATATATAGCTGATTCACATCATTGGTGGTGGGTTGAAAACCTCATCCCATTGGGAATTTGTATAATTATTAATAACTACAATTAGTAGTACTAACAATCTGGTTCTTACCTGATAAGGAAGCTGGCTTCATAATTACTCTGCCTCATTTTGCCTGCATTCCTTGAGAGACTCAGCGTCCACTCCGTGGGCTGTAAAAGTCTCTTGGGGCTGCCACAAGGTCCTCAACCTCTAGCATGGCTAGACCACCACCCTTGCAAACCTGGCATAGCCAAGGATACTGATTCTGGTGTTACAACCTGATAAGGAAGCTGGCTCCACAATGATACTGTCTCATTTCGCCTGCATTCCTTGAGAGACTCAGCGTCCACGCCGTGGGCTGTAAAAGTCTCTTGGGACTGCCACAAGGTTCTCGACCTCTAGCGAGGCTAGACCACCAACCTTGCAAACCTGGCATAGCCAAGGATACTGATTCTGACCACCTACTCCACATTAAAACTAATTTGATTTGCATCCCAGATTGACGGAAGGCTGCGACAACCTTCACAGACAACCTGTGAACACATTAAAATGGTATTTTCATTATAAAATAAATTTTTTAACATACTTACCCGGTAGTTATATATATAGCTGACGTCAGAGACGTATGCTATATACAGTGAACCCTCGCTACTTCGCGGTTCGACCATCGCGGATTCACCACTTCGCGGATTTTTTCCATAACCCATATATATACAGTAATATATATATATATATATATATGTATGCATGTATTTATGTATATATGTAGGTATGTATATGTGTATACATATAAATATATATATATATACACACACACACACACACATATATATATATATATATGTATATATATATATATATATATATCTATATATCTAAAGTAGGAAGATGTGATGTAGTTCTAAGGGAAAGTATGGGAAATATGTCTGGGTAATAAGCAAAGCTCTACCTCCAGTTTGTTTCTACATTATGATCAGAGATAAATGTAAACAAAACATTGGTTGCCATTTTTTATCGTGCTTTTTAGCATGTTTAGGAAATGCATGATATAAAATCACCTTTAATATTGTGGCCTGTTTTAGTTTAGGGTACTGTAGTACATGCATTAAGTGTTCTGTACATTAAAGGGTAGCTTGTTAACAGTACTACGTACAAGGGAAGGTTTTAAAAGTCTGAATATACATGTTGAATAATAGGTAAATATGGTGTCACTACTTCGCGGATTTTCACCTATCGCGGCCGCGACTGGAACCTATCTACCGCGATAAACGAGGGTTCACTGTACTGTATACAGTATAACTACCAGGTAAGTCTTGTTTAAAAAACTAACTTGACTTACATCTTAGACTAACGGAAGGCTGCGACAACCTCACAGACAACCTGTGAACACAAGTACAAGAGAAAAGGCAAGGGTATATGTTAAGTTATCGGGAAGAGGCAGTAGACCCTTCTCCAACTACGAAGCTGGAGGTAACGTACGGACCCAGGGAACACCAATCCTCAAACTGGGTCTGGACATCTTTGAGATAGCAGTCTGTGAAGATTGATTTCCTTCGTCAGAAAGTAGGCTCCAAAATTGACTTCATTTTATTGTGTTTGTAAGCCATAAAAATTGCTACAGCTCTAACCTCGTGTGGTTTTACCCTAAGGATAGGGAAAACTTCTTACTCACAATTCTGGAGAGTTTTCCTTATTAAATCCTTAATGAAAAAAGCCAGGGTATTCTTTGATAAAGGCAAAGAGGGCTTTTTAACTGAGCATCAGAGGCTGTCTGTCTCGTCTTTAAAGAGAAAGCCTAGCTGAAGGGAGCAAATTGCATTGTCTCCATTAAAGCCCATCTTCTTGCTGATGGCTTTTAACTCTCCTAATCTTTTGACTGTAGCCAATGAAATTAGGAAAAGAGTCTTCTTGGTAAGATACTTCCAAGACGCCTTGTCCAACTGTACAAACCTACTTGAGGTTAAAATGGCCAGGACTATATCCAGGTTCCACGAGAAGGTTGGATTGTCCTTCCCCTTAGTCGTCTCAAAAGATCTAATGAGATCTGAGAGATCATTGTTACCTGACATGCCAATGTGTCGGTTATGAAAGACGGAGGTTAGTATGCTGCGGTAACCCTTGATGAAAGGTACAGCTAGCTTCTCTTTAGTACGCAGATACAACAGAAAAAAACTGCTATATTGGCTATACTGTAGAGGTATTGGTAGAGGAAAGTCTATTATTCCTGTATCACACTCTAAATATGTCCCACTCGGACTAGTAAACCCTAATAGTTGGTAATGATCTGGGGATATCTACCAGCCACTCCATCATCTCCGCAACCCAATGTCTCATGGGCCAAAAAGGAGCTATCATGATCATGCGGACGTTGGGCGAATCCCTGAATCTTTTCAGGACTCTGTCCAGGATCTTGAATGGAGGAAAAGTATACACGTTTAGACCTTCCCAGTTCCGAAGAAAAGCGTTCACTGCGACTGCTTCCTGGTCTGGTACTGGAGAGCAAAATACCGACAACCTCTATGTCATTTGTGAGGCGAAGAGGTCTATCGAGTGTTGACCCCACCACATCCAAAGGTTGGTGCACACCTCGTGATGTAGGGTCCATTCTGCAGTAAGAACTTGCCTTCTTCTGCGAAGCAGATCCGTCCTGATGCTTTTCTCCCCTTCTAAGAAGTGAGTAATCAGGGCTTGGTGAATGGCCACTAGCTCTTTGATATTTATGTGTCAATTCCTCTAAGACTCTAGCCACAGATCCCTGTCTAGAATTGTATGCGTCAAACAGGGATGACATCGACCTCTCTAGTTTAGACAGACCAGACACTTGAAGCGCGCCGTGTGCGCGAATTAAACCGTGTACTGATTGCTGCGAGGGATCGTCAACCATAGCCGGGTGACCACCAGGGGAAAGTCCTTGCGACATTTCTGGAGTGCCTTGAGCGCGATCTGAACCGATTATCATCCTCAGAAAAATGAAATTCTGTGAGGGTGATAGTTAAGATTTGGCCAGGTTACCATCAGACCTAACTGTTGTGTTAATGGCATTATCCTTTGAAGAGCCTCCAGACACTTTACTTGCGATTCTGCTCTGAGTGGTCAGCCGTCCAGGTACAAAGAAAATCATTACTCCCTTTATGGGAAGCCAGGGAGTCACGTTGGACATCACCCGGGTAAAAAACGTACTTGTACAATGGACTGACGTCCAGAACAGGTTTTCACACCCCTCCGAGCTTTTCGGAACTAGGAAAAGTCTCCAACCAGTCTCCCAGCAAACGCATGGCCCTCTTAGAAGATCGAGAGAGCACTAACTTCGTATAAGAAGGAGCTGAAGCAGTTATGCCTAAAGTAAATTCTGAAGGCGGCGAACGTGGAGCAGCAGTTACAAAATGAGCCGGAAAAACTTCTTTAAAAACATTCATAATTTTCTTAAAATCTAGGGATTGTTGGACAACTCTAGGCTCTTCCTCTTCAGACAGGATCCCCAAATGCACATTAGTCGACAGAGGATCATCAGCTTCCTCTTCAGAGTAAACTTCATCCGACAAAACAATATTCTTGTGAGAAGGTGAAGTCATAGAATGTCGCGAAGGTAAAGCTTGACAGCCTACATCAACCTGTAGCTGACTAGCAGTCAATGCAGGAGGGTCGACGTCACGTCGTGACTGCAGCGACTGACGTTCGACGTCACGTCGTGACTGCAGTCACTAACGCTCGACGTCATGTCGTGACTGCGGTGTCTGCAGCTCGACGTCATGTCGTGACTGCGGTGTCTGCAGCTCGACGTCACGTCACGACTGCGGTGACTGACGCTCAACGTTACGTCGTAACTGCAGTGACTGCAGCTCGAAATCACGGCTGGACTGTAAGGACTGACGCTCAACGTCATGTCGAAATTTACAATCCGTATCTCGCTTAACAGCAAAGCTAACACTAGGGTTAACGTCAGCGTGACGTAAAGCTTCACGCTTCAATGGTTGAAGACCTGAGTCACGCTTAGCAGAACCGTGAAGTACTGCAAGTAAGGGTTCCTGTCGAACAGGAGCAGGACCGTAGGCCTGCATTAAGATGGACAGCTTAGACTGCATGTCCTGCAGAACACTAAAATTAGGATCTGTAACACACGGAACAGACTGTGACGTCGTGAACGTCTGTTCATGAATGTCAGTACTAGAAACGGGAGTAGCAGCACTCAGGTCACGTCTGGAATGACCAGATAACACAACGGGACCGTGACTCTTACCAGGGGCCTCCGGAGCCACAAAACTTGACGTTAAATAAGAGCATTTAGTAGGCGAACCTTCCTCTGATGAAGGTATACGTTCCGAGCTGCTCCAGTGACTACAGCCAGGACGTTGACTTTGTTCTGAAGGAACTAACTTTCTTTTAAGAGGCCTAGAAACCTGACGCCAGGATTTCTTGTTAACATGAACGTCATCGGAGGAAATTTTGTTACTCCTACACCATCCTCTAAAGATGTTCCACTTGGATTGATAAACTTTGTTAGTGGATGTTCTTCTAGCCCTGGCGATAGCTCGAGCAGCCTCTCTTGAAAAACCTTTCGCTCTTGCAAGTTTTTCAATAGTCGAAAGGCAGTCAGATTGAGAGTGAGGAGATTTTGGTGGTACCTCTTAAGTGCGGTTGTTTGAGTAGATCTCTCCGAACTGGTAGTATTCTGGGGATATCTAAGAGCCACTCCATCATCTCTGTAAACCAAGGTCTTGTGGGCCAAAATGGAGCTATCAGTGTCATGTGGACGTTGGTTGACTCCCTGAATTTTTTTCAGGACTCTGTCTAGGATCTTGAATGGCGGAAAAGTGTACATATCTAGGTTCTGCCAGTTCAGAAAAAAAGCGTCCACTGAGGCTGCTTCCTGGTCTGGGACTGGAGAGCAAAAAGCCGGTAGTCTCTTTGTCATTTGAGTGGCGAAGAGGTCTATTGAGGGTTGGCCCCACAACATCCAAAGGTTGGTGCACACCTCGTGATGTAGGGTCCATTCTAAGGATAGAACTTGCTCTATTCTGCTGAGCATATCCACCCTGACGTTCTTCTCGCCTTGTATGAAGCGAGTAATCAGTATTATATTTCTCTCTTTCGCCCAGAGGAGGAGGTCTCTTGCCGCCTCGTAAAGAGATGTCGAATGAGTGCCTCCCTGTTTCTTGATATACGCCAACGCAGTGGTGTTGCCTGCGTTTATCTGAATCAATTTTCCTCGGACTTCCTTCTGGAAATGAATTAGGGATACATGAATGGCCACTAGCTCCTTGAGATTTATGTGCCATTTCATTTGTGACTTTGTCCAAAGACCTGATATCTCGGCCTTCCCGAGAGTTGCACCCCAACCTATGTCTGAGGCGTCGGAGTACAACACTAGGTCGGGGATCTTTTGGTACAGATCGAGACCCTCTTGGAAATTGTTGACATTGTCCCACCATTCCAAGTGATTCCTGATCATTAGAGGAATTGGCATCCACTTTTCCAAACTCTGATCTTTCGTCCAGAACTTTGCTAGATGAAACTGTAGGGGACGTAGATGAAGTCTTCCCAGAGACACAAACTGTTCGATTGATGACAGGGTGCCTATGAGACTCATCCAATCCCTCACAAGGCATGATCATAAGTTTAGGAAGTGACATACTTTCACCAGGCAGTCTAGAATACGTTTCGGGGCTGGAAAAGCCCGAAAAACTGCTGATTAAATCCTCATCCCCAAATAGATAATATTTTGTGAGGGTGTTAGCTGAGATTTGGGTTGATTTAAAATCAGACCTAACTGTTGAGTCAATGAGATTGTTATTTGGAGAGACTCCAGATACTTTACTTGCGATTCTGCTCTGAGTAGCCAGTCGTCTAGGTAAAACGAGATCCTTACTCACCTTAGGTGAAGCCAGCGAGCTACATTGGACATTACTCGGGTGAAAACGTAAGGAGCTGTGCTTAGACCAAAACAGAGTGCTCTGAATTGATACATGGTTTTGAGGAACACAAACCTTAGAAACTTTGTGTGGTCCGGGTGTACTGGAATGTGAAAATACGCATCCTGCAGATCTAATGACACCATCCAGTCTCTCTGTCTGGTGCCTGCAAGGACTGACGCTGAAGTCTCCATGGAGAACTTTACTTTGCTGATGAACTTGATCAATGGGTTGACGTCCAGAACAGGTCTCCATCCCCCTGAGCTTTTCAGAACTAGGAAAAGTCTGTTGTAAAATCCCTCCGAAGAGGTGTCCTCTACCACTTTTATGGCTGATTTTGACAGCATCAGGTTCACTTGTTCTTGAAGAACCGCTGCCTTGTTCCCTGAGTGGGATTTTGATAACTCCAAGGGTGTCGACAACATGGGAGGCATTTTCAGGAAGGGGATTTTGTATCCCTCTTTTAGGACATTGGTCGACCAGGAGTCCGGCCCCCTTTGGCTCCAGTTCTGCCAAAAGTGTGAAAGCCTGGCTCCCACTAGTGTCTGGAGAGAACATGTCTCACTTCTTTGATTTATTTTGCTGTTTAGGGAATTTGCGAGTCTGAACTCCGGCAGCAATTCTTTGAGGTCCCCTCGAGGGGGCTCTGCCACGAAAGGGCTGACGAATGGGAGGAGTCTCCTTTTGCAATCTTGTAGAAAAGGAAACTGGAAGAACCTTTCTAGCAGTCCTAGAGATCAGATCCTGGGTGACTTGTTGTGACAGGGTTGCAGACAAATCTTTTACCAACTCAGGAGGGAAAAGATGTTTGCCCAATGGAGCAAATAAAAGCTCAGATTTTTTAACAGAGGACAAACCAGAAGAAAGGAACAAAGTATGGACCTCTTCTTAAGGATTCCTGCTGTGAAAAGGGCGGAAATTTCGATGGAGCCATCCCTAACGGTCTTATCCAAACAACCTATCAGATGCATCTGAGCCTCGTTGTTAGAGTCTGTTGCCTCTGCGAGAGCTCCTAGAATCCAGTCTATAAGGCTTAGGACTTCTATTGATCTAAATATGCCTTTCAGTAGATGGTCCATTTCCGAATTAGACCACATAATTTTGGACTTACTCATGGCTGATCTTCGTGAGGAGTCCACGTGTCTGGAAAAGTCACCTTGGGAAGAGGCAAGAAATCCCAGACCAAGAACTTCCCCAGTCGAGTACCAAACACTAGATCTGGAGGCTAGTCGGGTTGGAGGAAAGGAAAAAGAAGGCTTGCCTTGATCCTTTCTTTTAGCTGTCCATTGATTGAGAGTATGGAAAGCTCTTTTAACTGACCGTGCCAGAACCATCTTCTTATAGGAGGATGTTTTCTGTGGTTTGCTCTTCATAAATTTAGAGGGTGGGCTTTGAGGCATAGGCTTTTAAAATAAGCTGCCTGTATCGGATCCTGGGATTCCTCTTCCACTTCAGCTAAGGGAACATCAGTTCCTTGATTCACATGGTCAGAAGCCAAGACCGTATCATCCTGTTGGCTATTGTCTTCTATAAAAACTTCAGAATGTCCTGAAGGAATATCATGAAGTATATCCTCCAATTGGGATGAAGCATCACATTTAAGAAGCACTGAGGGCTTTGATGGAGAAACAGTTTCCAAACTTTCCAGCATAAGGGAAGACTGTTGTATGGCTTCCAAATGCCGTGCGTCTGCCGCGAGCGGTGCGGGAGCGACAATATCGCGTCCGGTCAGATGACTCGGAGACAAAACTTGACAGCATGCGTCTAGCATAAGAACAGACTGTCTCATGCTTCCATGTAGCCGTGGGCTTTCAGACTTTTGCATGCGTCCAGAATGCCGTGAGTTATCGGCTTGTAAAACGCGTCCATCGCTAGCGATAGTCGCGCGTTCCGAAGATCACAAGGGTGAAGCAACTGATTGTCTATCCTGTTGAGTAGACACAACCTTACGTGCGTTCGGCATGTATTCAGATTGGCGTCTGTCTAGAATGCCGCGAGGAAAAGACCAGATTGCCGCATACGTCAAATTTATCGCTTGCGGCCACGCGATCCGACGGACGCGATGGTGCATTGCTGAGTATCGGAAGACTATGCTGCCAATAGTATTGGAAGAACGCTTACTTGGTCTATTGCTGTCCTTCAATTCTTTTGGACGGGAACTCTCTGTTCGAGAGTCATAAACGTCAAACAGAGACGAAATAGACCTCTTTAATCCAGATAAATCAGGAATAGAACGGACGCCATGTGCGTCAACAGAACTATGTAATGATCACTGCGAGGGATCGTCAACTGTCGATACATCCAGCGCGCCTTGTGCGCGATCTAAACCGAGTATCGAATGACCTAAGGGAGCGTCAATATTATTATTATTATTATTACTTACTAAGCTACAACCCTAGTTGGAAAAGCAGTATGCTATAAGCCCAGGGGCTCCAACAGGGAAAATAGCTCAGTGCGGAAAGGAAAAAAGGAAAATAAAATATTCTAAGAAGAGTAACAACAATAAATATCTCCTATATAAACTATAAAAGCTTTAACAAAACAAGAGGAAGAGAAATAAGATAGGAAAGTGTGCTCGAGTGTACCCTCAAGCAAGAGAACTCTAACCCAAGACAGTGAAAGGCCATGGTACAGAGGCTATGGCACTACCCAAGACTAGAGAACAGTGGTTTGATTTTGGAGTGTCCTTCTCCTAGAAGAGCTGCTTACCATAGCTAAAGAGTCTCTTCTACCCTTACCAAGAGGAAAGTGGCACTGAACAATTACAGTGCAGTAACCCCTTGGGTGATGAAGAATTGTTTGGTAATCTGTGTTGTCAGGTGTATGAGGATAGAGGAGAATATGTAAAGAATATGCCAGACTATTCAGTGTGTATGTAGGCAAAGGGAAAATGAACCGTAACCAGAGAGGAGGATCCAATGTAGTACTGTCTGGCCAGTCAAAAGACCCCATAACTCTCTAGCGGTAGTATCTCAACGGGAAAACAACAGGGGAAAGTTTTTGAGACATTTCCCAATCTGGGGGAAAAGAAGGAGCATGAACTGACGTCGACTGAACACCTTATCCCTCCGACGAACTATGCGTCTTACGTGCCTGTTTTGGTGTTGACATATCGTCTTTGTCCAAAAAGAAAACCTCCGGTAAACACCAGGCACTACAAGATGGTTTATTAGGAGACATATGTCTCTTGAGCGGTTTTGACTGAAGTGGTTGACGCCAATCACGTCGCGACTTTACGTCATTGGAATAAGACGCAGACAAATTAACCTCACCTTTACTGTGGTAAGGGGTAGCGATTTGGGTATCGACAACATGATCGTTCGAGGGGACGTTCGTTCGCTGATCAAAGTCTGCCATATCCTTTTGCCTTTCGACATTCCTTCTACCAGGGGTTGGGGAGCATGAAAGAGGTCCCCGGCTGGGGTTATGACGGACAAGAACAGATGCACCCTCCACTTCACTTTCACTATTCACTATTTTGCTTTGCAAACCACGCACCGCACACCACATAACTTCTTTTTCGGTAGTCAGGGAGCGAACTTGGGCACCTAAGGCTGAAATAGCAGCCATTATATCCTTTAATGAAGGTCCACTACCTCCGACACCGTATTGGGGTCTGGGACTACTGGAATAGGAACAGGAATATTAGCATGACTATCGGAAGGAATATCACCATCCCAAGATCTATTAGAAAGAATACTAGCTGATCTAGACCTTCTAATTCTATCTCTTTCCAAACGCCTAACATAGCGTTCAAAAGCAATCCACTCCGAATCAGACAAAGACTTGCATTCATTACATGTTATTATATGTACAAAATTGACCTCTACAACCACAGCATATGCATGAGGATCAATAGAGGCTTTAGGCATACGTGTCTTGCAACCTCTCACACACTTTCAGATAGAGTCAGTCATTTTGAAAAAACAGAAAAACAGTCCAAGTCAAAAACCAACAGTTTAATAAACCGATAGTGAAAAGTCCAGAAGAATATCCAAAACAAGCGGCAAAAGTCGTTAACAATAATCAACAAAAGGTACTTCACCAAATTGTAGAACAAAGTTATTAGCAGCGAAAGAATTTCCTGAGGTGTTCACACGATCAACGACAGAGAATTTCTGAAGATGATGGGTAAGGTTCTGATAACCTACGAGTGGTGGCGCTCATGTATGACCACCTACTGTCATGGCGGCTGTCACCGCGAATTTGAATTTCTGCCGTGCCGCCGCGTCGAAACGCGGGATTTAAGCTATATATATGTAACTACCAGGGAAGTTACATATTTAAAAATAGATTTTTCATATATAAAGTAAAAACTTAAAAAAAAACACGAAGATAAATAGGATTGAATATGTGCCTGAGTGTACCCCTAAGCAAAAGGAACACTCTTAAATACCTTTCTTCTTAACGAGCTGATATCTAACGACCTCATCCTCAAGTACTGCAGGCTCATGCTTGGTCTCCACATCCACTGACGTAGAAGTAAAACTTGCGGAAACTTTCCCAGTAGAATAATGAGCCTGTCATTATTGAAAACAATATTATCATTAATACTGTAAAGACAACAGTAGAGTAATAACAATATTAATCAAAATAAGATCCTACACAACAATTCAATTAAGCATTCCTTACAGCATTGAACCTGTCTGCAACTCGTTCCTCTTGGTCATCTTTTTTCTCTTCGTCTTTGTATGTTCGGCTGAATTCTTCCAAGATCTCCTGTGTGTCCTGGGATATATTCTTCAAACGTTTATTTGCATCTAGTCGAGCCTGGACCGTTTCTGAAATTGACCATTAAGACTGTAGATACAGGTGAATGAAGATCCTACATTTTAACCCTTTTACCCCCAGGCTATTTGGAATTTTCCAACCCTTAACCCCCAGGGGTTATTTTTTTTCAAGCACATTTTGCAGTATACTTTTTTAAATTGCTCTAACAGCCTTAATTTTCGTCCTAGAGAGGTCAGGTTGGTCTCATTCTCTTGGAAAATGCCTGAAGTACCTCAAACAATTATCAAAAATATGCAAAAGAAATTGTAAATAGCAGTATTTTGCAAGGACGTACCGGTACGTCCATGGGGGTAAAGGGATGTGTTTTGTGAAACGTACCAGTACGTCCTTTGGGGGTAAAAGGGTTAAACATAAAAATTCTCCAAACAACTAAACCTTAGCGTAAAATGATACAATATACCACAGATTTATAAAACAACAGTATTGTACTGAATTAAAATTGATAGAAACAAATTGAAGGTATACAGACAACCTATGTGTCAAACTTCACTGGAAGAAATATCCTACCACTTACCTTCATCTTCAATCCTGAGATTGTTTTTCACATGATGGAATTTACTGATATTGAACTTATCGAGATTCTGAGGATTCTGAATTACTATAATATCTGCACGTGTGAAGGACTTGTCTGTGAGAAGCTCTCTCCAGTTGTTGACTTTAATGTTTAACTGTTCAACTGCCTGCAATTAAATAAAAGGTTTAAAGGTCACTCATGAATGGCAGAGGCAAGGGACAGTGACAATGCCCTAAAGACTGATCATACATACATATAATCAGCGCCACACCCACTCTCCACACAAGCTAGGACCAGGGAGGGCCAGGCAATGGGTGCTGATGGCTCAGCAGGTAGACCTATATGCTCCCCCAAATACCACATCCTTAGCTCACAAGGATGGTGAGGTTGCAGACACTACAAGAAATTATCGAGCTTGAGTGGGTCTTGAACCCTAGTCCAGCAGATCCCCTGGCAGGTATACTTCCAATAGGCTACCACAACCCAGTAACTACACTACCAAGGTTTAGTTTCAGTGAACAATGTTTAAATAAACTCAGGAAACTTAAATTATCCCAAAGCCAATAAAAAATTCATAAATACAAAACTAAAGATCAAGTAACCCAATAATGTACTTGTGAATGGGTCTTAAACATGACATATTTGTAGATAATTTGTATTTTACCTAACTATACAAACATTAGCTATTTAATAGGGGTATTACTTTCGGCGTAGCTGAAATGACGAGCCATTAAAATTTAACGAGGGTTTACTACCCACACCGCTAGTTAGCGGGGGTAGGGGAGGGTAGCTTGCTACCCACCCCTCACACACACTGTGCTTGAACTCACTTAGCTTGGAGGTAGGACTTCAAGGGGGATAGGGCTGGCGGGCAAGTTTGGTTAAATAGCTAAGGTTTGTATAGATAGGAAAAATGACAAACTTATAACAGAGTTTGTATTTTTCCTAACATACAAACCCGAATTCTTTACTATAGGAGATATTCTAGCGCAAGCTGGAAAATACGGCAGAAAAACCTTAACAAGGTCGTTAATGACCGGGCCAGCAGTTATCCACCTGTTAAGGGTGGGGGACTGCCGGCCGATGGCTACTGAATACCTTCAATCGTATTCTAGCTAGGACTAAGATTTGAGTAAAGAATTCGGGTTTGTATGTTAGGAAAAATACAAACTCTGTTATAAGTTTGTCATTTGTTCCTACACTAAATACAAACCCTCATTCTTTACTATAGGAGACTTAGTCTTGAGGTCAGGGTGGACGAAGAGTTCCCTATCCCTAGGGAAGATAGAACTCAGACTAGACTCTATTGATGAACAAATCTCCCATTAACTTTTCTCTGTAGATCCCCAAAATCTTAGCACGACTGAAGGTTTGTAATTACGTGGAAACAAATGTTTCGGTATGAAGAGGGTCGGGAACAATGACTTGGACCCTTTCATACATAGGATTCCCCTGACCTTGAAAAGGGGAATCCTCATGACTACGAGTATAACTTATACCCTGTGAGAGGAGTTAGATGAGTTTCATACCTTATTTCCATTGGTGAGTCCAGCTGAAACTGGTTACAGACTAGGATACCCAGATGGGAGGAAGAAGAAAGGAGCAGAAGATGGATGGATGTTCTTCTAAACCTAGTGTAACGCAGAATCCTTGACCAATGGCTACTGTCCCCTGAAAGGGCACAAAGGTAGTTACAACACCTGTTGCCCTGCCACAATAGGCCCTATAGAAAAGGTGTTTAGAGACCTATGTCACAACGGTTAAATAGTGAGAGGTGAATGTAGATTGGCGCTTCCAGACTCCAGCTCTTAAGACTTGGGAGACTGAAAAATTCTTCTTAAACGCCAGAGAGGCAGCCACTCCCCTAACTTGATGGGCTTTGGGTAGAGCTGCCTCTGGGTCTCCGTGAATGGCTCTCGCAATAACTTTCTTGACCCAGAAAGAGATGGTATTGCGAGAGATTCTCTTCTTTACCTTATTAGTACTTAGGAAGAGATGACGGAGGCGTGGTCTGAAAGGTCTGGTGCGCTTCAGGTATTTCCTTAGCGCCCTGACTGGTCAGTATCCTGTGTTACCTTATTGAGGCTGGAAAATTGAAATTCTCTAAACCTCTCATCGGCTGATGAAGGATTCTGAATTTTGGCCACAAAGCTTGGCACGAAGTTGAGTGAGACTTCCCCCCATCCTTTAGAATGGGTGACTTCGTAGGATAGACCATGAAGTTCACCAACCCTTTTTGCCGAGGCCACAGATACTAGGAAGACGGTCTTAAGGGTTAGGAAGTAGTCAGAGGCCCTATTTAAGGGCTCATAGGGAGGTCCCTTCAAGGAACGTAAGACCAGGGACACGTCCCAAGGTGGTGGTCTAATCTCCACTGGGGGCAAGATCTCTCAAAACCTCGAATCAACAAGGTGATATCTTCTGAGGTGGAAAGGTCAACTCCTCTCAGTCTACAGATGAGGCTTAAGGCTGAACGATAGCCCTTAATTGCCGAGAATGAAAGGAGTTTCTCCTCCCTGAGGTACACCAGGAAGTCTGCCACTAAAGGAGGAGAGGAATTGAGTGGAGACACGTCTCGCCCTCTACACCAAGCAGCAAACACTCTCCATTTTGCTTGGTAGAGGTTTGTGGAAGATTGGTGCAGGTGCCTGGACATGTGTTCAGCCACCTTCCCTGAAAAGCCTCTGCTTCTGAGGAGAGACTGGACAGCCTCCAGGCGTGAAGTTTCAGGAAGTGGATTCTCCTGTGGGGGATACCACTGTGTGGCTGCGTCAACAGACGAGATTCTGGAGGTAGAAACCTCGGCACTTGAACCAGCAGGGAAAGGAGGTCTGCGTACCACTCTATGCTTGGCCACGCCGGAGCTATTAGCGTTAGTTTGCAGTTCCGGGAGGTCCTGAGTTTGTTGATCACCCTTCTGAGCAGGCAAAAGGGTGGAAAGGCATATGCGTCCAGGTTGTCCCAGGAGTGTTGAAGGGCGTCCTGGATCGCTGCCTGATGGTCTGGAACTGGGGATCTGTAGCGGGGAAGTTTCGCATTCAGAGAGATGGCGAACAGGTCTATTGTGGGGAAACCCCACAAAGCTATTACTGTCTTCGCTACTCGAGGATCCAAAGACCATTCGTCACTCAGCACTTGGTGATGCCTGCTCAGTTGATCTGCCACGATGTTTCTTCGGCCCGGAATAAACCTGGCTGTGAGAGCAATACTGTGACTTTCTGCCCACTGGCAAATCTGGACTGCTAGCAGACAGAGGTATCTTGCCAGAGTACCCCCTTGCTTGTTGATGTATGAGACAGCTGTGGAGTTGTCACTCATCAGAACCACCTCTCGTCCTTGTAGATCTTCTACAAAGAATTTCAGGCCTTTCCAGGCTGCTAATAATTCCAGATGATTTATGTGGAGAGACCTCTCTACCGGAAACCAAACTCCTGATGCTAATTTCGGGCCTAGGTGAGAACCCCATCCCCGTAGCGACGCGTTCGAAAAGAGTTTTAACATCGGACCAGGGCTTTGGAGGGGAATGCCCTTTTGGGTATTCTCTCTGGTCGACCACCAATGAAGATCTTGTAACACCAGATTTGGAACCTCCACTGCCAAGAATGGGGAATATGACACATTCATAGATAATTTGTATTTTTCCTAACTATGCAAACCTTAGCTATTTAATAGGGGTATTACTTTCGGCGTAGCTGAAATGATGAGCCATTAAAATTTAACGAGGGTTTACTACCCACACCGCTAGTTAGCGGGGGTAGGGGAGGGTAGCTTGCTACCCCCCCCCTCACACACACCTGTGCTTGAGCTCACTTTGCTTGGAGGTAGGACTTCAAGGGGGATAGGGCTGGCGGGCAAGTTTGGTTAAATAGCTAAGGTTTGTATAGTTAGGAAAAATACAAATTATCTACGAATTTGTCATTTGTTCCGTAACTGAAATACAAACCACGCTATTTAATAGGGGTGACTCACCCATTAGGATAGGTGGACGTCCAAGCCAGTTCTGGCTTTTTGGCTTTGCCCGGAGACTCGTTATTTGAGTGTGTAAGCACCCAAGAAATAAGGAGTCCCTGCACATCGCTAGAACCTTGCTACGCAAGGACTGCGGCCTACGCAAGCTGTGTGTGAAGGTATGAAGAAGTGTGACTCGTCCTAGGAAGTTGTTCTGAAGTTCTTTAGATGGAAGCTTGTAGACTAGGACTTTCCCAATACCACCTCGTCAGGGTATGGGGACGTAACAGTATTAACCTTAATACTAGGAACACAAGGGAGCATGATTTACCTGCAATGGTTTGAGGTCAGCTATGCAGAGAACCCAGGATGCTGCTTTCCCCAAGAGAGAGGATGATGAAGAAAAGAATAAGGGCCTGTCAAACCTTTTCATTCATGCAGACTAAAACCGGGTAACAATGCCCTCAACCTTCAGCTACTTGTCCAATAAGGAGCTTGAGGTTTTAAACCAGCTGTTGTGCAGCCACCACAGGGCCGATAGAGAACGTATCAAGCCTCCTGTGGGTCACGTCTTGCAGGTAGTGGGCTGCGAACGTTGTTTGGCGTTTCCACACCCCGGCTTGAAGAACCTGCTTCACCGAGAAATTTCTTTTGAAGGCTAGGGACGTAGCTATGCCCCTGACATCATGTGCTCTAGGGCGACGTGACGGAGGAGGATCTGGATTCAAGGCCAGGTCAATGACCCTACAAATCCGTGCAGAGATGGTGTTCTTGGTGACCCTCCTCTCAGCCCTTCCTGAGCTGAGGAATAGTTCTGGCACATGAGGACGGACTGCAGCTGTTCTTTTGAGGTATAGCCTCAAACTCCTTACTGGGCATAGTAAGAGATGGTCTGGGTTATCTGTTACAGAACGGAGACTAGAAATCCGGCAGGAGTCGAATTGAGGATCCGCCACTCCAGGAGTCTGAGTCTTAGCAATAAACTCAGGGACGAAGCTGAACGTTACCTCCCCCCATCCCCTTGAATGGGCGATGTCAAACAAGAGATCATGAAGTTCGCTGACTCGCTTGGCCGAGGCCAAAGCTAGCAGGAATACCGTTTTCCAGGTTAGGTGGTGATCTGATGCCTGGCGTAATGGTTCATAGGGAGGTCTCTTAAGAGACCTGAGAACTCAAATCACGTTCCATGGGGGAGGTCTTACTTCCAACTGAGGGTAGTTAAGTTCATAACTACGTATGAGTAGAGGAAGTTCTAGCGATGAAGAAATGTCCATTCCTTTCAGCCTGAAAGCTAGACTTAAGGTTGAGCGATAGCCTTTCACTGCCGAAACTGAAAGGCGAATTTCTTCACACAAATACACGAGGAACTCCGCTATTGTTGGAATAGTGGCATCGAGTAGAGAGATACCCCTTCCACGACACCAACCACAGAAGACTTTCCACTTTGCCTGGTAGACTGCTGCAGAAGACTTTCGCAGGTGTCCAGACATCCTGACAGCAACTTGTTGCGAAAATCCTCTCTCAGAGAGGAGATGCTGGATAGTCTCCAGGCGTGAAGTCGTAGAGAACCTACGGCTTTGTGGAAGATGTTGGTATGTGGTTGTTTGAGAAGATAGTGTCGTGGAGGAAGTTCTCTTGGTAGCTCCGTTAGGAGTTGCAGAAGGTCCGGGAACCATTCCGCGTGATGCCATAGCGGAGCTATGAGGGTCATTGAAAGATGTTCTGGTCTTGTTGAGTACCCTCCTCATCAGACAGAATGGGGGGAAGGCGTAAACGTCGATGTTGTCCCACCGTTGTTGGAAAGCATCTTGCCAGAGAGCCTTGGGGTCTGGGACTGGGGAACAGCACAGCGGGAGCCTGAAGTTCAAGGCCGTTGCGAAAAGATCCACAGTCGGAGAACCCCACAAAGTCAGGACTTTGTTGGCTACTAGATGATCCAAAGACCACTCGGTACTCACTATCTGAGATGCTCTGCTCAGATTGTCGGCGAGCACATTCCTTTTGCCAGGAATGAAGCGTGCCGATAGTGGTATCGAGTGGACTTCGGCCCATCTCAGTATCTCTACTGCTAGATGGGATAGTTGCTGCGAAAAAGTACCTCCTTGTTTGTTGATGTAGGCCACTACTGTGGTGTTGTCGCTCATCACGACCACAGAGTGACTTACCAGGTACTGTTGGAACTGTTGAAGGGCCAGAAAGATGGCCTTCATCTCTAAATTTATATGGAGGTATTTTTCTGACTCTGACCAGAGGCCTGAGGTCGTGTGGTGCAGCACGTGGGCCCCCCACTCTTCTTTTGAAGCGTCTGAAAACAGCATCAAATCCGGGGGGAGGACGAGAAGATCCACTCCTTTTCGTAGGTTCTCGTCTGCCACCCACCACTGGAGACACCGGGACTCTAGTCGCCACTGGAGGGATCTCATCCTGAGGTGACCGTTGGGAACTAGACAAGCCAGCGATGAAAGGTGACCGAGGAGACGTAACCACGACTGGGCTGGAAGTTCTTCTTGTCTGAGAAAAGGCCTTGCGACCTTCCTCAGCCTTGCTATCCTGTCGTCTGATGGGAAGGCTTTTTGGAGATTGGTGTCTATAATCATGCATAGGTATACCAGTCTTTGAGTGGGAAGCAGTGAGGAATTCTCGAGATTTACCATGAACCCAGATCTTGGCAAAGTCTCAGAAGTTTGTCCCGGTGTTGAAGAAGGGATGACACTGAGTCTGCTAGGATTAACCAGTCGTCCAGATAACGGAGGAGACGGATGCCAATCCTGTGTGCCCAAGATGATACTAGGTGAACACTTTCGTGAAGACTTGTGGTGCTGTTGAGAGACCGAAGCACAGCACCTTGAACTGGTACTTCTGTTGTCTAGGCTGAATCTTAAGTACTTCCTTGAAGACAGATGGACTGGGATCTGGAAGTACGCGTCCTTTAGGTCCAGTGTGCACATGAAGTCTTGCGGTCTTACTGCTAGCCTGACTGTGTCTGCCATCTCCATGCTGAATGGAGTTTGTTTGACAAACTTGTTCAGAGCTGAGAGGTCGATGACTGGTCTCCAGCATCCAGACGCCTTCTTTACAAGAAAGAGTCGACTGAAGAAGCCTGGATATTCGTCGAGGACCTCTTGTAGAGCGCCCTTCTTCAACAGGGTCTGGACTTCTGCCCGAAGGTCTTGCCCCCTTGCCGATCCCATGGCAAGGGAGCTCAATAACACTGGATTCGTCGTCAGGGGAGGTAGAGATGTTATGAACGGGACGCGATATCCCTGACTGATTACGGAGATTGTCCAGGAATCGGCCCAGAGTTGCTTCCACCTGTTTGAGCAACTTTGTAGGCATTCCCCCACTGGTGGACATGCAGGGGGACTGCCTATCCAAGCGTTTGCGGCCTCGGCTGCTCCCTCTAGGATTCTTGTCTCCCCTGGAGGACTTTTTGCCTTTCCTTTCTTTGACAGGAAAGGGCTTAGACACCACAGTCTTCGCTGCTGTCATCGTTTTAGCGGTCTTGACTGGACCGGACTTCTGTGGTGCTGGAGGCTTATAGGGCTTAGATGTTAAAGCCTTATGAAGAAGGGGGTCTTGATGAGACTTCCTCCACCTCTCAGAAGCATGTTCCACATCCTTAGGCTCAAACAAGATGGATCCCTCTAGAGAGGGAAGTCTGAGCCTATTGATCAAGGTGCTAGGGACCTTCTGATGGAATCTCTCAGCTACCGCATCCCGACGTTTCAGAATGGTATTTGCCCACAAGTTCGAGACTTGGTGGGCCCGAAACTCAATCGTTCGAATACCTCAGAGAAGAAAGGTCTCCATAGCTTTCCTGGTACGTTCTTTGGAGAAATCCTCAGAACGTATCAGGATACCTAAGGCCCCCAACCAGATATCGAGCCACGAAGTGGCTTGCATAGCACACTTCGCAACTTTCTCCTGGTTAAGGATATCGGTTGCCGAGAATGAGACCTGACGGTTGGAGAGTCTCTCAAGAGGGACTCCCCTGGTAAGCTCTTCCAGCGAGTGGTGAAGAGGAAGAGCTAAACAAGGCTCCTTAAGGATTTCGAAGTACCTCCTCTGCTGTACGCGAATAGGTGGAAGGAGCTTGTTGGTGGCACTGGAACGGTTGGAGGAGGACATCTCGGAGAGCTGTAGAGAGATCTTGTCTCTGGTACTCTTAACCCCCTAAGACCAGGGCAGTGCTGCACTGGTCTTGGAGGGTTTCTGAGTACCAAAGACACGGTCCAAGACAGTGTCTTTGCCCTCTCGAGGAGGGATCTCTGGGTCGGAAAACCCGTTGAGAGCCCTCATCGGAGTCAGAACTTGCCAAAACGCAAGTTCTGACTCTTACTGGTCTCCTCCTGATGTAGGACTTGCAGTGAAGTCTCCTGTCCCCAAAGGTTCTTCTTGGGGAGAGTTGCGGACGTTCTCCGAGTGGCTAGCTGGCTCCATCCTAGTCCTAGTAGAGGACTTCGGTAATGTTTTAGAGTCCTTAGATTCCTTCCTGGGAAGGATGTAGGACTCCAACATTGACGAGGATGGCATGATCCTTTCAGTTCCCACCTGAGAAGGTATCTCGGCGCGAGGAGAGGATTCCCTCATTGGTGCGATAGGGGAAAGTCTCTCCTCGCGTGATTCCCCTGAGGACGGAAAATCTTCGTCCGAAAGGGAAGGAGAGACAGTCTGGGGGAAAGAAGGAACCTACCTCGAAGGCTTGCGTGGAGTCAGTTTTGCCCTTGGAGAAGTTACCGCGTCTGTAACTCCTCTTTCTCTTCAATGGAGTAGAAGCAGCCAAGGATCTGTGGCCCAATACAGAGAAGACAGGCTTGAACGCCTGCGTTACGGCTCTGATCAGTGCACCGAACCAGGGCTGTTGGCTGACAGACGCGCTGTTGGCTGACAGACGCGCTGTCAGACATACCCCTTGAAGGGACAGGAATTGAAGGATCCCTGGGACGAGTTTTCATCATTGGTGGGTTCGCCTGAAAAGGCTTTGGGATCCTGAACCCCTCTAGATGTTTCCCTTCTCCCACAATACGCTCGAGTATGCGCTTGCGGGGAGGATAATGAGGCGATGGCGACCTTGCCGTGCATAGTTCAGCAGTCTAGCGCGTGGGAGGATATTGACGCTCACGCGAGGTAGAGTAATGGTGCTCGCGCAAGGGAGAATACCGGGAATCGCGCACGGGAGACTGCTGATGCGTGCGCGTGAGTGCATGGGAGACTGTGGGCACACAGGAGTGCGTGCGGGAGAGTACCAGTCGTAGGGCGCGTACGCGCAGGAGAAAGACCCCTAGCGCGCGGGCGCGCAGTTGAAGCCTATGCTGTTCGTGGGCGCGCGTCAGAATGTGGACGCGAATCCGTAGGAGAGGATAGGCGAGTGGGTATCCTCATGGATGCGTGCAGGCAACAGCGAGCGCTGAGGCGATGGCGAGAGCTGTGATGGCGAGCGCTGAGGCGATGGCGAGAGCTGTGATGGCGAGCGCTGGCGGGTGGGAGAAGTCAGTCTAGTTGACTTCCCAGTAGCGCTCAGATCAGTAAATCATGGGTGCGCAGGAGAGTTAACTGCTGGGCTTGAGCGCTGGCGCGCAGGAGATCACTGGCGAGTAGGAGAGCGCTGGCGCGTAGGAGAGCGCTGATGCGCAGGAGGTTGATGGCGCACGGGTGAGGGTTGGCGCGCAGGTGAGAGTTGGCGCGCAGCTGGGCATGGGCGCGTATGCTTAGGCTCAGGCAAGGCCTGGCGCAAGGAGAACGTGGGCGCGTATGTGCGTGAGTGCATTCATAGCACGTAGAAGAGCTGTGCTCCTGTTGGGACGTATGTGCATGTTTGCACATATGCCCTTGATGCCCTGTGTAAGGGTTTGTTGACGGGGCCTGACGAGCTACTAGAGTGCATTCGTCAGGTTTCCTTGGCGCATAGCGCGTATCTGGTTGGCGCACCTTAGCGTGTTCAGATGAAACCTTGCTAGGTTTTTACAAGAAGGGTGACGGCAGGTCGAAGGTCTGTCGGGTGGAAGGTCGACGTGTCCTTTAAAAGGACGACCTATCACCGAAGGAGATCGCAAACGATCTGCAGAAAGGTCCAGGACCAATACAGGAACAGTGATCGATGATTGTTGTCGAGGCTCCTCTGCAGGGGACTGCATCGAAGATGTTGAACCGAGGAGACGCCTCCTCACCGCAGGTGAAGGAGGGCCTCTCTGGCGAAGAGGAAGGGGAGCCTTGCGACTAATGCGCCCTCTGGGGGCTGTAGGGTAAGCGAGCTGACCTTCTGCTGTCCTCCGAAGAGGAGTCTCTTTAAGTGAACTCCCCCGAGGGGAAGAAACACTAGCAGGAGAGACTGTTGGACTTAGTTTCTCCCTCGTTGGTTGAACAGGAACGGGAGAAACTAAGCCGTCAGCTACCAAAGGGTTTGAAGAGGCAGAGGTGATGGGTGATACCGCATTGGATACCTCTGACACCACAACGTCGACAAGAGACAGAGGATCAACCTCTGTCGGTGACAGGGATTGCTTGACAGCGGCACCCAATCGGATGTAGTCAAGTAACACCTCCTTGGAGGGCAAACCCTCAAGCCCCAAGGAGGACCAAAGCTGGAAAAGGGGGATTAGTGACATATCCTCCCCCGGGGGGAGAGGTGGAGCTGCTTCGCTAGGGGAAGCAACGTCATCTCTCGAGCCCCAAGTTTGGTAAACAGTACATCGGTCTACGCTACCACTCGAAGGTCTCTCGAAAGAGACCGACCGAGTGGGAGCTTCGGAGGAGGTTTGGGCAACGGAAGAAGAGGCCTTGGGTTTTTCTCCTTTCAAAGAAACCTTCAAAGGAAAAATATCCCATTTAGATTTTTTCTTCCATTGCCGCGAAAACCTCTCCCACTGGGAGGTAGACCACTCACTACACCTGTTATTGCTATCACACCGTTGGCCCCTACAGGAAGGACAAAGAGCGTGAGGATCGGTCTCGACCGCCGACATGAATGTTCCACAGGGGCGGTCGGGAAACCAGAGCAGGTGCGCATAATCGCAGAGGCCAACTTCACAAACAGAACTAGAAAAGAA
Source organism: Palaemon carinicauda (assembly GCF_036898095.1). NCBI lineage: Eukaryota > Metazoa > Arthropoda > Malacostraca > Decapoda > Palaemonidae > Palaemon > Palaemon carinicauda. The sequence continues at coordinate 79,012,995 of NC_090759.1, read as the reverse complement.
AAATCAAAAAAAGCATAAAATGGTTGCCAAATGACGGCGAGGATGAAAGCGGACACGTCCGACTACCATCCGAGCTGAGAGCAAAGTGGGCTCAAACACAGGTGTGTGAGAGGGGGGGGGGGTAGCAAGCTTACCCCCCTACCCCCGCTAACTAGCGGTGCGGGTAGTAAACCCTCGTTAAGAATTAATGGCTCGTCATTTCAGCTACGCCAAGAGTACTACCCCTATCAAATAGCGTGGTTTGTATTCCAGTTATGGAACAAATAAAAATTTACAAATAAAAAAGGTTCATGGTTTTGTTACTGGTACAGCACTACCTTTGTTCTCCGCAGGAATATTCTGGCATTATCACTAATTCCGTCAATGTATTGCTGGTGTATGTTGTAAGTGCATAATTCACTATTCATAATTTTGTACTGACATAAAAGAAAATTAACTATGCCACTGTTACTGTAAAAAATAATTCATCATGTTGTGAAGAGTTTTTGACCTAGAAGTATAAGCAACAATAAATACTAAAAAAAAAAAAAAAAGTTCTATTCAAGACCCAGTACAGTACTTACTTCGTATGAGAATACATTCCCAGTGTTCTTGATAGCCACTATGTGCGTAGTATTTGTGAGAGGCTTATAGAGCACCGGGCAGTGATACTCTCCAGTACTGGCACGATGAAACGTCACTTTTATGAGCTGTTTTTCGCTTAAAGCCTGTGAAATACAAGTAAAAATATCTTTAATTTTCATACATGTAAAAAATATTATTATGAAAGCTAGATTATTTGAAAACTTTACAATAAATCTGACTACATATTCAATTTGCTTCATGTAAAGTTACAGTACTGAATTATGGTATTTTGAACATAACTACAGCATACATAAATACTCTACCTAAACTTATTAAAAGGATGTCTCTGCCTTTTTCATGAGTGTTATTATCACAGGTAAATATTTAGATGTGTTTACTGTATTCCATAAAGTAATTCAAATTACAGTAATGTACAGTGTACAGTGATACCTTACTTTAGCAAGATACTCCTTTCATCTCCATCACTTTGATTCCAACATTACTGTTATTATCATTATTAATAAATACATTACTGTATTCATACCAGTGAGTTAACATTCATTCTTAACTCTCAAGGGGGTGGAAGAAATGGTTTAATTTAAACCATTATTCATTATTCAATATATTGCAACTTCTTAAGATATTAGTGATTGGGTAAAATGACAAATTCGGAGATAATTTGTATTTTTCCTAACTATACAAACCTTAGCTATCTAATATGGGTAATTACTTTCGGCGTAGCTGAAAGGACGAGCCATTAGAATTTTAACAAGGGTTTACTACCCCACCGCTAGTTAGTGGGGGTAGGGAGGGTAGCTTGCTACCCTCCCCCCTCACACACCTGTGTGGTAAGTTCACTTTGCTTAGAGGTAGGACTTCACGGGGGACAGGGCTGGCGGGCAAGTTTGATTAAATAGCTAAGGTTTGTATAGTTAGGAAAAATACAAATTATCTCCGAATTTGTCATTTGTTCCGTAACTGAAATACAAACCACGCTATTTAATATGGGTGACTCAACCCTTAGGAAGGGGGTAGGGAGGGTAGCTTGCTACCCTCCCCCTTCACACACCTGTGTGGTAAGTTCACTTTGCTTAGAGGTAGGACTTCACGGGGGACAGGGCTGATGGGCAAGTTTGATTAAATAGCTAAGGTTTGTATAGTTAGGAAAAATGATATTTTGATTATAAAATAAATTTTTGAATATACTTACCCGGTGAATATATAATAGCTGACGTCTCCGGCGGCTCGACAGAAAAACACAAAAACTCGCGAGCGATCGCTATGAAGGTTGCGGGTGTGCCCACCAGCGCCAACTATCGGCCAGATACCGCATATACATGTAAACAGCTCCAGTTCTTCTCATCCCGCTGGGTCTCTATCGGGGAGGAAGGGGGGCCTTTAATTTATATATTCACCGGGTAAGTATATTCAAAAATTTATTTTATAATCAAAATATCATTTTTAAATATTAAACTTAGCCGGTGAATATATAATAGCTGATTCACACCCATGGTGGTGGGTAGAGACCAGTATTAATACAGTTTACAGCGTATATGCTTAGAGTTTTTGACAGTTATATCATAACAAAACCCAAATATATATAGGTACCTGGTAAGGAAGATGACTTTGACGATTACTCTGCCTTGTTAGTCTTGTCTTCCTCACGAAGCCCAGCCATCCTCTTAGGATGCTGAAAGACTCCCAGGAGCTGAAGTATCAAGGGCTGCAACCCATACAACAGGACCTCATCAAACCCCTAATCTGGGCGCTCTCAAGAAATGACATTTGACCACCCGCCAAATCAACCAGGATGCGAAAGGCTTCTTAGCCTTCCGTACAACCCAAAAACAAGATTAAAAACATTTCAAGAGACAGATTAAAAGGATATTGGAATTAAGGGAATGTAGTGGTAGAACCCTCACCCACTACTGCACTCGCTGCAACGAATGGACCCAGTGTGTAGCAGTCCTCATAAAGAGTCTGGACATCTTTTAAGTAAAATGACGCGAATCTCAGGAAAGGTTGGGAGTCTGGATGGATGGGGACGTGAAAGTATGCGTCTTTCAGGTCTAACGAGACCATCCAGTCCTCCTGCCTGACCGCTGCTAGGACCGACTTCGTCGTCTCCATAGTGAACGTCTGCTTGGTGACATAAGCATTGAGCGCACTGACGTCCAGCACCGGCCTCCAACCTCCTGTCTTCTTGGCTACCAGGAAGAGACGGTTGTAAAAGCCCGGGGATTGATGGTCCCGGACTATGACCACTGCCTCCTTGTGTAGCAAGAGCGACACCTCTTGTTGCAACGCTAGCCTCTTGTCCTTCTCCTTGTAGTTGGGAGAGAGGTTGATGGGAGATGTAGCTAGAGGGGGATTGCGGCAGAACGGAATTCTGTATCCCTCCCTCAGCCACTTCACAGACTGAGTGTCTGCACCTCTGCTCTCCCAAGCTTGCCAGAAGGTCTTGAGTCTGGCTCCTACAGCTGTCTGGAGAGGAGGAAAGTCAAAACTTGCCTCTTGTGGACTTGGAACCCTTCTTGGGCTTGCCACGGTTACTGTCTGCACGGGAGCCTCCTCTGCTGGAGGTTCTGCCACGAAAGGGTGGGATGAACCTGGAAGCAGGAGTATCAACTGCTAGAGGGCGGTAAGGTTTAGACACGGAAGGTAAGGTCTTAGCCTTACGTGCAGAAGAAGCCATGAGGTCATGCGTATCCTTCTGGAGAAGAGAGGCAGTCATCCCCTTAATTAATTCCTCCGGAAACAGACACTTGGACAGAGGAGCAAAAAGTAACTCTGACCTCTGGCAAGGGGTGATACCAGCAGATAAGAAGGAGCACAGATGTTCCCTTTTCTTGAGGACCCCTGATACATAAGAAGCCGCAAGCTCGCCAGACCCATCCCGTATTGCCTTGTCCATGCTGGACATGATCAGCATGGCTGAGTCCTTGTCAGAAGGGGCAGTCTTCCTGCTTAAGGCTCCCAGACACCAATCGAGGAAGTTGAATATCTCGAAGGCACGAAAGACTCCCCTTAACAAGTGATCAAGATCTGTAGGGGACCAGCAGATCTTCGAACGTCTCATAGCCAACCTGCGGGGAGAGTCAACCAGACTTGAGAAGTCGGCCTGGGCAGAGGCAGGAACCCCCAAGCCAGGTTCCTCTCCCGTGGCATACCAGACGCCCGACTTAGAAGCCAGCTTGGGAGGAGGAAACACAAAAGAGGTCCTTCCCAGTTGCTTCTTGGACTGCAACCAATCCCCCATAACCCTCAAAGCTCTCCTTGAAGATCTGGCAAGAACAAGCTTGGTGAAGGCAGGCGCAGTAGGCTGCATGCCCAGAGCAAACTCGGAGGGAGGAGAACGAGGGGTTGCAGACACAAAGTGTTCAGGGTACAACTCTCTGAACAAAGCAAGGACTTTGCGGAAGTCTAAGGAGGGTGGCGAAGACTTGTGTCCTTCAACATCAGAATGAGGATCATCAAGATGAGCAGCTTCATCCTCAGAAGCCTCCTCACCCGACAGTTGAGTTGTAAGAGGCAAAGGCAGAGCAGCAAGCTGAACGGGTGAATCCTGCAGAACGGGTGCATGCGTACCTGCGGATCCATCATCATGCCTCTGCTGGACAGACTGTGAGCTGGCAACAACAAAAGCAGAGGGCCGGTGTGAGGGAGGGTCTGCGGTGGTATGCGGCTCATGCTGCATGGCATGCGGCTCATGCTGCATGGGATACGGCTCATGCTGCATGGTATGCGGCTCATGCTGCATGGCATGCAGCTCATGCTGCATGGGATGAGGCTCATGCTGCATGGTATGAGGCTCATGCTGCATGGGATGAGGCTCATGCTGCATGGTATGAGGTTCATGCTGCATGGAATGCGGCTCATGCTGTAAGGTCTGCAGAGCATGCTGTAAGGTCTGCAGAGCATGCTGCATGGGCTGAGGACTGCGCAACTGTGGAGGAGCTCTCACAGGAGGAGGGATGTTAACCTTCTCTGCCTGATAATCCTGCATAAAAGCCGCAAGCTGAGACTGCATAGTCTGCAGCATGGACCACTTAGGGTCTACTGTGGTTGGAGCAGAGGCCTGTTGAGGGACCATTCTACCTCTCTTGGGAGGTGTGCAGTCATCCGATGACTGCGGCGAGTCCGAACTGACCCAGTGGCTACACCTGGGCCGTTGGACTAGCTCTGAAGGGACTTTACGCTTAAGCGGTCGTGAGACCTTAGTCCACCGTTTCCTCCTGGAAACCTCTTCCACAGACGAGGAATGTAAGGGCTCATTCGTCTGGGAGTGGAAGGGACGATCCTTAGCAGATACTTCCGCAACCACTGAGGATACATCTGTGCGCCGATCAAGGCCCGCCGAACCCTTTGGTCCTTCGACATTGCTTCTCCCCTGGGCTTGGGAGCTTGCAAGAGGTCCCGGACTGGGAGGACGACTGGCACGCACAGATGTATCCTCATGCGCAACACTGACACTGACACTATGCACAGCACTAGCACTAACACTTCCCACTGCACTCTTCGCTTTCAGCTCTCTGACATCCGCCAAGAGCTGATTGCGGTCAATAACCAAAGACTCCACCTTATCACCGAGAGCCTGAATGGCACGCAACATATCAGCCACTGCAGGCTGAGCACTCGTAGCAGGTTCGGGGGTCACCACCACAGGGGAAGGAAAAGGTTGAGGGGCATGGGGAGAGGAATTAACCAAAGAGCGAGAAGAACTCCTCCTATCTCTCTCCTTCTCTAACCTACGAGTATATCTGCGGAATTCATTAAAATCGAATTCCGAAAGCCCAGCACATTCCCCACATCGATCTTCCAATTGACAGGATTTTCCCCTACAATTGGAACATACGGTGTGAGGATCAACAGAGGCCTTCGGAAGACGCCTATTACAAGCACTAACACTACATCGCCTATATTTAGGAACTTGGGAAGTGTCAGACATCTTGAATTCTAGAAGTAGTCAAAGGGGGAATTCCAAAGTAAAGCAAAGATCGTTAACCAATGAAACAAATTAATACCAAAAGCTTGCTAAGCTAAGGCTAAAGCTTCCTGTACAGCGAAGGCTAAATTTCAGAGCAAATACTTCACCAAATCGTGAACAAAAGACTCCAAAATCAACAGCGTATCCATGTAGGTCTTGCCGGTGGCACGACAGAGGAAAAATTGAGGTCTTGTTGACAAGAAGTACTGGAGTACCTGACCACAGATGGCGCTGGTGAGTACACCCCCACCTGTATAAGCGATCGCTGGCGTATCCCGACCGTAGATTTCTGTCGGGCAACGGAGTTGACAGCTACATGATCATCGGGTAAGATTAATATTGAAAAAGCCGATGTTCTTACTGAAGGCATGAATTTCACTGACCCTTTTAGCCGAAGCCAAGCACACTAGGAAAAGCGTCTTGAGGGTGAGATCCTTCAGGGAGGCTGAATGTAATGGCTCAGACCTGTCTGACATCAGGAACCTTAGGACCACGTCTAAGTTCCATCCAGGAGTTGCCATACGACGTTCCTTAGAGGTCTCGAAAGACTTAAGGAGATCTTGGAGATCTTTATTGTTGGAAAGATCTAAGCCTCTATGTCGAAAGACCGAAGCCAACATGCTCCTGTAGCCCTTAATAGTGGGTGCTGAGAGGGAGCGAACATTTCTCAGATGTAACAGAAAATCTGCGATTTGGGCTACAGAGGTACTGGAAGATGACACAGATGCTGACTTGCACCAGTCTCGAAAGACTTCCCACTTCGACTGGTATACTTTGATGGTAGAAGCTCTCCTCACTCTCGCAATCGCACTGGCTGCCTCCTTCGAAAAGCCTCTAGTTCTTGAGAGTCTTTCGATAGTCTGAAGGCAGTCAGACGAAGCGCGGGGAGGCTTTGATGAACATCCTTTACGTGGGGCTGACGTAAGAGATCTACCCTTAGAGGAAGACTCCTTGGAATGTCTACCAGCCATTGAAGTACCTCGGTGAACCACTCTCTCGCGGGCCAGAGGGGAGCAACCAACGTCAACCTTGTCCCTTCGTGAGAGGCGAACTTCTGCAGTACCTTGTTGACTATCTTGAATGGTGGGAATGCATACAAGTCCTGGTGAGACCAGTCCAGTAGAAACGCGTCTATGTGGATCGCCTCTAGATCTGGGACTGGTGAGCAATAGATTGGGAGCCTTTTGGTCAACGAGGTGGCAAAGAGGTCTATGGTGGGTTGACCCCAAGTCGCCCAAAGACTCTTGCACACGTCCTTGTGGAGGGTCCATTCCGTGGGTATCACCTGACCCCTCCGACTGAGACAGTCTGCCAAGACGTTCAAGTCCCCCTGGATAAACCTTGTCAACAGGGAGATGCCTCGATTTTTTTACCATATGAGGAGGTCCCTTGCGATCACGTACAGCGTGTGGGAGTGAGTGCCTCCTTGCTTGGAGATGTATGCCAAAGCTGTGGTGTTGTCTGAATTGACCTCTACCACTTTGTTTCGAAGAATGTTCTCGAAATTCATCAAGGCCAAGTGGACTGCTAAAAGCTCCTTGCCATTGATGTGCATGCTCTTCTGAACTGAGGTCCACAGACCCGAGCATTCCCGACCGTCCAGGGTCGCACCCCAACCCAAATCCGACGCGTCTGAGAACAACACGTGGTTTGGGTTCTTGACTGCTAGGGACAGGCCCTCTCTCAGACTGATATTGCTGTTCCACCAGTTCAGGCATGCTTTTACTGGTTCGGAGACCGGGATTGATACCGTCTCTAAAGTCTTGCCCTTGTTCCAGTGAAAGGCTAAATGGAACTGGAGAGGCCGAAGGAGCAGTCTCCCTAGCGAGACAAACTGCTCCAGGGATGAGAGGGTCATTACGAGACTCATCCAACTCCTTACTGAACAACGTTCTCTCTTCAGCATTAGTTGGACTTTGAGCAGGGCTTGTTCTATTCGGGTGGCAGACGGAAAAGCCCGAAAAACTAGACTGCGAATCTCCATCCCCAAATATAGAATAGTCTGGGATGGGATCAGTTGGGACTTTTCTAAGTTGACCAAAAGTCCCAACTCCTTGGCCAGACCCAACGTCCAATGTAGATCCTGCAGACAGCGATGACTGGACGCTGCTCTGAGAAGCCAGTCGTCCAAGTACAGGGAGGCTCGGATTCCCGATAGATGAAAGAATTTTGCCACATTCCTCATGAGCCTCGTAAACACGAGAGGAGCAGGACTGAGGCCAAAGCACAGGGCTCGAAACTGGTACACCACATTCCTGTAAACAAACCTCAGAAACGGTTGGGAATCCAGGTGTATAGGAATGTGGAAGTACGCATCTCGTAGGTCGAGAGAGACCATCCAGTCTCCCTCTCTGACCGCTGCTAAGAAGGACTTCGTGGTCTCCATCGTAAATTTTTTTTTTTTTTCGTAACAAAAACGTTGAGCGCACTGACGTCTAGCACTGGCCTCCAACCTCCTGTATGCTTTGGGACTAGGAAGAGACGGTTGTAAAACCCCGGTGATTGAAGGTCCGAGACTTTCACCACCGCTCCCTTCTCTAGCAACAGAGACACTTCTTGATTTAGGGCTTGTCTCTTTGACTCCTCTCGGTACCTGGGAGAGAGGTCTATGGGAGTTGTTACTAGAGGAGGTTTGCGTACAAACGGTATTTTGTACCCCTCTTTGAGCAACAGAACAGACTCTTGGTCTGCACCCCTCTTCTCCCAGGCCTGCCAGAAGCTGTTCAATCTGGCCCCTACCGCTGTCTGAGGCTGTGGGCAGTCAGACTCTGCCACGGGAGGACTTGGCTCCTCTCTTCTTACCTCTCTTTCCCTCGGCACGAGAGCCTCCCCTGCTGGGAGCTCTGCCACGAAAGGGCGGGATAAATCTAGACGCAGGAGTCTCGATCCTGGGTCTCACAGCAAAGGATGAAGAAGGAGCTCCCTTGCGAGCAGAGGACGCCATCAGGTCATGTGTGTCCTTCTGCACAAGCGAAGCAGCTATATCCTTAACCAGCTGTTGTGGAAACAAGGCAGCCGATAAGGGAGCAAAGAGCAGTTCCGATCTCTGACAGGGAGTAACTCCTGCTGAAAGGAAAGAGCAAAGAGTTTCTCTCTTCTTCAAGACTCCCGACGTAAAGGTGGAGGCGAGCTCATTGGAGCCATCGCGGATGGCTTTGTCCATACAGGACATGATAAGTAAGGATACATCTTGGTCGGCAGACGAGATCTTCCTACTTAATGCTCCTAAAGACCAATCAAGAAAGTTAAAAACTTCAAAGGCCCTGTATACGCCTTTAAGTAGATGGTCAAGGTCCGAGGAGGACCAACAAATCTTCGAGCGTCTCATGGCCAGGCGACGGGGAGAGTCTACGAGGCTTGAGAAGTCACCCTGGGCAGAGGCAGGGACTCCCAAGCCGAGAACTTCTCCCGTGTCATACCAGACGCTCGATCTAGAAGCAAGCTTAGAAGGTGGGAAGGCAAAGGCCGTCTTCCCCAAACTCCTCCTGGTATCCAACCAGTCGCCTAGAAGACGTAAAGCCCTCTTAGAAGAGCGAGAAAGCACTAGCTTAGTAAAGGCAGGCTTGGTAGCAGCTAAGCGTAGAGCAAACTCAGACGGAGGCGAACGAGGAGCAACAGCAACAAAATTATCTGGAAAAAGATCCTTGAAAATCATCATGATTTTCTTAAAATCCATCGAAGGTTGAACAGCCTTAGGTTCTTCTACATCTGACAAAACGTCCAAAGGATTATCATCAGGATGAGGATCAGCAACGTCCTCATCTGAAGGAACCTCGTCCGACAACTGATGAGTCTCAAGCAAGGGAGAGACCTGCCTTGGTGGCAATGCTTGACAAGCAGAGTCCACACGCACAGGAGCATCAGTAGCAGTCCAGGACGCTACGTCATGTAACTGCTTAACGGACTGACTAGCAACAACAACAGGAGCGCGAGGACGCTCGACGTCAACTCGAGACTGCCTTGACTGCCTAGACTGAGCAGTCAAAACAACTTTTGACTGCGGTGCTTGACGCTCAACGTCAAAACAAGTCAACTTCGCTGGTTGGCGAACGTCCTGAACGTCAACACGAGCATGCGGCAGCGGCTGAACGTCCACAAGCGGCTGAAAGTCAACACGGGACTGCATCGAGTGAGGCTCTACGTCACGTGACTGACGTGACTTTGTAACGTCAACGTCAACAGGACGAGCAAAGGCTCGTTTGGGCGGCTGATGGCCAGGATCTCGATCAGCTAAACGGCGAGGATCATCGTGAACCTGCTCAGCAGTATAATCCTCCATAAGAGAGGCAAGCTTATTCTGCATATCTTGCAGTACAACCCATTTAGGATCAACGGGAGTGGGTGCGGTTCGAGACGAGGGTAACGTCTGTGACTGCAAAACATTGCCTACACTAAGACTCTCGGAGCCTGTGTTACGCTTCTGTTTAGGCGGCGAGCAGTCTTCCGATGACTGCACAGGGTCAGAGCTGTCCCAATGGCTACAACCAGGACGCTGGACCTGTCCTGAAGGGACTGACTTTCGCTTTAAGGGTCTCGAAACCTTGCTCCACGGTTTCTTACGCGAGAAGCCTTCGGATGACGAGGAGAAAACCGCCTCGCTCGTCTTATGGTAGGGGCGGTCTTGACGAGACACGCCCGAAACCATAGAGGGAACGTCTGTTCGTTGGTTAAAGCCTCTCGAACCCATAAGTCCTACGACATTACTTCTCCCTGGGGCATGGGAGCTTGCAAGAGGTCTCAGACTAGGCGAACGACAGGCACGAACAGACGAACCCTCGGTCGCAACACTGATAACACTTTGCGCACTAATCACTTTATCCCCACGATTTTCTAATGTGGCACTCTGACACTTTAACTCTTTTACATCCGCCATGAGTTGATTACGGTCCGTAGCTAACGATTCAACTCTCTCGCCCAAAGCTTGAATGGCACGTAACATATCCCGCATTGATGGTTCATGAGTGCTAGTAGAAGGTTCAGGCACAACTACTACTGGGGAAGGATTAGGTTCAGGGGCATGGGAGGAGGAAAATTCTAATGATCTAGAGGAACTTCTCCTCACCCTATCTCTCTCTAGCTTACGAGAATACTTATCAAACTCTAGCCAGTCGAATTCCGAAAGTACCACGCACTCATCACACCGATCTCCTAATTGACAGGTTTTACCCCGACAATTAGAACACACAGTATGTGGGTCGAGAGAGGCCTTTGGAAGACGTTTGTTACAATCCCTAGCATTACATTTACGAAATTTAGGAATTGGAGAAGGGTCAGCCATTTTGAAAAGTCAAAGAAAGTCCAAAAACAATCCAAAGTCATCAACAATTAAATCTATCCAAAAAAGAGTTCAAGAGTTTAAATTGAAGATAAAAACACCTGCACTGCGAAAGCTCAAAACCAAAAAGTACTTCACCAAGACTGTTGAAAAACTCCAGGTTAACAGCGAGTAATGGAACAACTTGTCGACAAGACCAACAGAGAAGAACTGGAGCTGTTTACATGTATATGCGGTATCTGGCCGATAGTTGGCGCTGGTGGGCACACCCGCAACCTTCATAGCGATCGCTCGCGAGTTTTTGTGTTTTTCTGTCGAGCCGCCGGAGACGTCAGCTATTATATATTCACCGGCTAAGTTTAATATTTAAAAATACAAATTATCTCCGAATTTTTCATTTGTTCCGTAACTGAAATACAAACCACGCTATTTAATATGGGTGACTCAACCCTTAGGAAGAGTGGAATAAGTCCCAGCCATACTGGCTTTTGGCTTTTGCCCGGGGACTCATTATCTGAGTGTGTCAGCACTCAACAACAAAGAGTCCCTGCACCTCGCTCGCACCTTGCTATGCAAGGGCTGCAGCCTACATAAGCTGTGTGTGTGAAGGAATATGTGTGACTCGTTCTAGGAAGTTGACCTGAAGCTCTTTAGATGGAAACTTTAGGCTAGGACTCTCCCAATACCACCTCGTCAGGGTATGGGGATGCGACAGTACAGTATTAACTTAATACTGGGAACACAAGGGAACATGGTTTACCTGCAGTGGTTTGAGGTCAGCTATGCAGAGAACCCAGGATGCTGCTTTCCCCAAGAGAGGGGAGAATGAAGAAAAGAATAAGGGCCAGACATACCTTTTCTTTCATGCAGACTAAGACTGGGTAACAATGCCCTCAACCCTCTGCTACTTGTCCATTAAGGAGCCTGAGGTTTAAACCAGCTGTTGTGCAGCTACCACAGGGCCGATGGAGAACGTATCGAGCCTCCTGTGGGTCACGTCTTGCAGGTAGTGGGCTGTGAAGGTCGTCTGACGCTTCCACCTCCCTGCTTGTAGAACCTGCGTCACTGAGAAGTTCTTCTTGAAGGCCAGGGGCGTAGCTACGCCTCTGACATCATGCGCTCTAAGGCGACATGATGGAGGAGGCTCAGGATTCAGGGACAGATGGATCACCCTACGAATCCAAGCCGAGATGGTATTCTTGGTTACCCTCCTCTTCGTTCTCCCAGTGCTCGACAAACAAGACTTCCACTTGGGGACGAATACAGCCGTTCTTTGAGATATAATCTCAAGACTCCTTACTGGACACAGTAGGGGATGGTCTGGGTCATCTGTTACAGAACGCAGATTCGAAATCCGGAAAGAGTCAAATCGAGGATCCGGCACTCCCAAATTCTGTGTCTTAGCCACAAACTCAGAAACGAATCTGAACGTTACCTCCCCTCATCCCATTGCATGCACGATGTCATACGAGAGACAATGAAGTTCACTGACTCGCTTGGCCGAGGCCAAAGCTAGTAGGAACACCGCCTTCCAAGTTAGGTGGCGATCTGAAACCTGCGTAATGGTTCGTAGTGAGGTCTCTTACGAGACCTGAGAACTCGAACCACATTCCATGGAGGTCTCACTTCCGACTGAGAGCAGGTAAGATCATATCTTCATATGAGTAGGGAAAGTTCCAGCGAGGAAGAAATGTCCACTCCTTTGAGCCTGAAGGCTAGACTTAAGGCTGAGCGATAGCCTTTCATTGCCGAGACTGAAAGGCGCATTCTTCCCGCAAATATACGAAGAATTCCGCTATCGCTGGAATGGTGGTATCGAGTGGAGAGATACCTCTTCACGACACCAACCACAGAAAACTCACCACTTTGCCTGGTAGACCCCTGCTGATGACCTACGCAGGTGTCCAGACATCCCGTTCGCAACTTGTCGCGACCATCCTCTCTTAGTGAGGAGATGCTGGATAGTCTCCAGGCGTGAGGTCGAAGCGAAGCTACGGCTTTGTGAAAGATGTTGGCAGTGGTTGTCTGAGTAGATTGTGTCGTGGAGAGAGCTTTCTCGGAACTCTGATAGGAGTTGCGGAAGGTCCGAAAACCATTCTGCGTGATGCCATAGCGTAGCTATAAAGGGTCATCGGAAAGATTGACCGATATTCTGGTCTTGTTGAGCACCTTCCTCATCAGACAGAACGGGGAAAAAGCGTACACGTCGGTGCTGTCCCACCGTTGTTGGAAGGCCTCTTGCCAGAGTGCCTTGGGATCTGGGACTGGGGGGCAATACAGCGGGAGCTTGAAGTCCAGCGCTGTAGCGAACCGATCCACAGTCGGGTAACCCCACAAAGTCAGGACTTTGTTGGCTACTGAATGATCCAAGGACCACTCGGTACTCATTATCTGAGACGCTCTGCTCCGACTGTCGGCGAGCACATTCCCTTTGTCTGGAATGAAGCGAGCCGATAGAGGAATCAAGTGGACTTCGGTCTATCTCAGTATCTCTACTGAGAGATGGGATAGCTGCTTTGAAAAGGTACCTCCTTGCTTGTTGATGTAAGCTACTACTGTGGTGTTGTAGCTCATCACACCACAGAATGATCCGCCAGGTCTTTGTTGGAACTGTTGAAAGGCCAGGAAGACGGCCTTCATCTCTAGCAGATTCATATGGAGGCACTTTTCCGATTCTGACCACAGGCCTGAGGTACTGTTGTACAGAACGTGCCCCCGCCCCTTCTTTTGTGGTGTCCGAAAACAGCATCCAATCCGTGGGAAGGAAACGAGAAGATCCATTCTTCTTCGTAGGTTCTCGCCTGTCACCCACCACTGGCGGTTCGTCTGTTCCGCAGGATCCATAGGGATCATGATGTCCGGGGAATCACAGTCTTGATTCCACTAGGACCTGAGTCACCCCTGGAGAGACCTCATCCTGAGGCGACCGTTGAGAACTAGACGAGCCAAGAGTGAAAGGTGACCGAGGAGACGTAATCACGATTGGGTTGGAAGCTCTTCTCATCTGAGGAAAGGGCTTGTGACTCTTCTCAGCCTTGCTATCCTGTTGTCTGATGGAAGGCCTTATGGAGATTGGTGTCTATAATCATGCCTAGGTGAACCAGTCTTTGATTGGGCAGCAGAGCGTATTTCTCGAGACTTACCCTGACCCTTAGTTCCTGGCAAAGTCCTAGAAGTTTGTCTAGGTGTCAAAGAGGGAGTGACTCCGAGTCTGCTATGATCAGGCCGTCATCCAGATAATGGAGGAGACGGAAGCCGATCCTGAGTGCCCACAAAGATATTAGGGTAAAAACTCTGGTGAAACCCTGTGGTGCTGTGGAGAGACCGAAACACAGCACCTTGAACTGGTACTCCTTGTTGTCTATGCTGAATCCTAAGTACTTCCTTGAAGACGGATGGACTGGGATCTGGAAGTACGCGTCCTTCAGATCCAGTATAAACAAGAAGTCTTGCAGTTCACTACAAGACTGACTGTGTCTGCGGTCTTCATGCTGACCGGAGTTTGCTTTAATCTGGGGCTCTGCCCACAGAGTTTGCCCCCTTGCTGATCCCATGGCAAGGGTGCTAAATGACACCGGATTTGTCCTCAGGGGAGGTAGAGGTGTTGTGAACAGGACGCGATATCCCTGACTGATTACGGAAATCGTCCAGGAAACGGCCCTGAGTTGCCGCAACCTGTCTGCGCAACCTTGTAGGTATCCCACCACTGGCGGACATGCAGGGGAACTGGCAATCCTAGCTTTTGCGGCCTCGGCTGCTCCTTCTAGGATTCTTCCCTCCCCTGGGGTACTAATTGCCTTTCTTGTCCTTGACCGGAAAGGGCTTAGACCCCACTGTCTTAGCTGCCGTTGTTTTGATGGGACATGGTTGCTGAGGTGCTGGAGGTTTATAGGGCTTGAATGTCAAAGCCCTATATAGGAGGAAGTCTTGGTGACTTCCTACACCTCTCAGCCACCTGCTTCACGTCCTTAGGCTCAAACAGGTTCGTTCCCATAACGAAAGAATGTCTGAGCCTGTAGATTTTGGTACTAAGGGACTCCTGTTACTGTCTTGGAGTCCTTTGACTCCCTCCCGGGAGGGATGCAGGACTCCAACCACGACGGAGGCAGGCTCTTCTCCACCCCTATTCAAGAAGACTTTACAGCGCGAGGTGGGGTTTCCTTTAATGGTGTGATTGGGGAACGTTTCACCTCCCACGACTCTCCTGAGGGCGGGAAAACTTCGTCCGAAGGTGAGTGAGAAAAGTCTGAGGGGGGAGAGTGCCTGCCTCGAAGACTTACAAGGAGACAGCTACGTCCTCGTAGAAGTTACCTCGTCCGAAACTCCTCTTTTCCTCATCGGGGGAGTGGATGTAGCCAAGGATTTGTGGCTCAACTCAGAGAGAACAGCTTAAAAGCCTGTGCTACCGCTCTGATTAGAGTCCCAAACCAGGCTGCCGGCTGACGGCTGCGCTGTCAGACACTCCCTCTGGAGGGGAAGTCGCTTGTAAAAAGATAAGGAAGGCATGTCCCTGGGCCTTTCTGGAACCTTCCCCCCACCGGCAAGGGCGCTGTTCTGTGCTTGGGGGGGGGGGGGGGGAAATGTGGCGATGGCGCCCTTACCACGCGATTTCCGGCAGCCTCGCGCGGGGGAGGGTATTGGTGATTGTACTAGGGAGCGCGCTGGCACTCGCGCGATGGGGAATACCCGGGGGTCGCATGCGAGAGACTGTCGAAGCGCTGATGCGGGCGCGCGGGAATACCCTGGGCTCACGCGCGGGAGACTGCTGAAAACGCTCGCATGCGGGGGCACGGGCGAGACTTCATAGTGCGCAGGAATCATATTGACGTGCAGGATCAGAAAGAAGAGCCAGTGTGGACCAGAATGTTGCAGCACGTAGGAGTTTGTTGGCGAGCGCACGCGGAAGACAATCGGCGCGCGCGTGCGCGCAAGACTATTGCCGCGCGAAAAAAGATCGTCGGCGCTTGCGCGCGTAAGATCATTGGCGCTTGAAGATCACCGGCGTTTGCGCGCGTAAAAAGATTGTTGGCGCTTGGAGATCGTCGGCGCTTGTGCGCTTAAGAAGATCGTCGGCGCTTGCGTGCTTAAGAAGATCGTCGGCGCTTGCGTGCTTAAGAAGATCGTCGGCACTTGCGTGCTTAAGAAGATCGTCGGCGCTTGCGCGCTTAAGAAGATCGTCGGCGCTTGCGTGCTTAAGAAGATCGTCGGCGCTTGCGTTCTTAAGAAGATCGTCGGCGCTTGCGCGCTTAAGAAGATCGTCGGCGCTTGAAGATCGTCGGCGTTTGCGTGCTTAAGAAGATCGTCGGCGCTTGCGTGCTTAAGAAAATCGTCGGCGCTTGCGCGCTTAAGAAGATCGTCGGCGCTTGCGCGCTTAAGAAGATCATCGGCGCTCGCGTGCGTTAGAAGATCGGCGAGCGCACGCGGGAAACCATCGATGCCCGTGCGCGGACGATCGTCGGCGCTTACGCACGTAGGAAGATCGTCAGCACTTGCGCGCGAAAGAAGAACGTTGGTGCTGGCGCGCGTAAAAAGATCATCGCCACTTGCGCGCAAAAGAAGATCGTCGGCGCTTGCGCGGGTACGAAGATCGTTGGCGTAAGAACATCATCGGCGAGCATGCGCGCGTTCGCCCTAGTGCGCTAGGATGCAGGGTCAGCTGACAGGACGATCAAGAACTGGGATGTGTCCTTAAAAAGGGCTTGCATCCCCCGATGAGGACCGTAGGCAGGACTGCTTCAGAGTCCAGAGCCGAAGTCCTTCGTTGCAGTGCAAGGTTGAGCTGGTAGATCAGTAGGTCAGCTGGCTCAACACTGGAAGATCTGCTTGATACTCCGAGGAAGGGTATCTATAAGAGACCTTTCCCCCGAACGGGAGAGGTGCCCTTCGTAGAAGAGACTAGGAGACACTCGCAGGCTGAATCACTGGTGAGCGCCTGTGCGCTATCTCAGGAAACTCCAACGATGTCCGCTGATGCGCAGGCGAATGTTGGCGCGCAGTCCCTGGAACAGGATGTCTCTGGATGGCAGTCCCAGGAACAGCAGGAACAGCAGGCGAGCGCTTGTGTGCAATTGCGCGCGAGCGCGCAGGAGAACGTTGGCGTGCAGGGGATACCTGGCGCTTAAGGGACTTACTCACAATGTGAGAAAGCCCCTTTTGCCCTGAAGGGACCGGGGCCCGTTGGATAACGGGGTGTGTGGGCGCCCACAGCGTCAGCAGCCAGGAATGGAGACGGCAGGTCAGCAGGTCTAGGAGATGGTTGGTCTAATCAGGAACAATCTTCCAAAGAGGGGTCTCTATGAGTGGCCTCTCTCGCGAACGAGAGAGGTGAACACTTCGTAGAAGAAACTTGAAGACACTGGTGATGGCGCCCCTTAGGGCCGTTGGATCAGCAAGCTGACCTATAAGGAGCAATCCTCCGAAGAGGAGTCCTTAAGAGTGGCCTCCCTCGCGAATGAGAGGTGTCACAAGACTGATCCTGCAGCTGCTCAGCCCCTTGAGCATAGCTGCAGGTGCGACCGCTCAGCCCCAAGAGCATAGCCACCTGAAGTTTTCATGCACCCGGCCTTGCAACCGCTCAGCTCCTTGAGCATGGTTTCAAGCGCGGTCGCTCAGCACCAAGAGCATAACCGCCTGAGGCCCAGGAAAACCCATCCAGGAATTATTAAGGTAAGAGAAGTTTCCCCTCTGTTGGGGTAAAAACTCACACCTGGGAAGGGAACCTCCCTCGAAAGGGAAGTTACCTACCCCTGGAGGCGAACCTTCTTAGCGTTCTAAGATGAACTGAAGAGCTGACAGTTGTCACGGGAGAACTTCCAAGAGAAGGGATAACGCCCATGACGATGTCCTCGAGAGACGGCAGCGACACCAGACTCCCCAGGCACAAACAGGACAGCTCTGCTTCGTTGGCACACTTTAGTCAAACGAAGAAAAACTGTATAGTTAACTGGGAAAATAAAGTTGAATAATTATTTAACAGAAATTCCCACGGGAGGAACTCCGAAGAGTAACCCCGAGGGAATAGCAAAACATAAGAATTAAAAATTAAGTATGCGCCCTCCTCCCCCACCGACATTCACAGGAGAAGGGGGAGGGCGGAAAACTGTAACAAAAACAGAATTATAATTATGTAATTCATCTAAGAATGATCACAAATAGTAAGAACCACTGACCCCCGAAGGGAAGTGTTCTCCACAGAGAAGCTGAAAAGTTAAAAATACAATTAGATTTCATTAAAATTAATTGAGACAAATAAACGGAATAGCAACCCAACCCGCAACGGGAAAGAAGCTTTCGTAATAGTTCGTAGTAATAGTAAGGGGTGAACGACCTGGAGTAGAGAGAGAGACCGTAGTCAATCTAAACTCCCACATTCCCTTCGCTGAGAATCCAAGTTCCCCATAGAAAAGGAGGAACAGCGAAGATAATAGATGAAGGAAGAAAGTCCAGCGATGACGATTCCCCACAGCGGCCGAGTTAACGGAAAGCCGAAGGAACGACCGAAGGACCAAGAGGGAGAGGCCGCACCCCATGACATGAAACCGCGGTGGCCTAGCACTACGCCGGTGACGTTGTCGTACACTACACACACAGCATAAACACTGAAAAGAAAACTTACTACATTTCTATACACAAATATATACATAAACATAAAGAATGTTTATATATATATATATATATATATATATATATATATATATATATATATATATATATATATATATATATATATATATATATATATATATATATATATATATATATATATATATATTTATTACAAGTATAAGAAAAAGTAAGTAAAAAGACGAAAAGCATTAATGGTTGTCAAAGAGGCGAGGGTGAAAGCGGACACGTCCGATCACCACCCGAGCCAAAGTAAAAGTGAGCTCACCACACAGGTGTGTGAGGGGGGGGAAGCAAGCTACCCTTCCCTACCCCCCGCTAACTAGCAATGGGGGTAGTAAACCCTCGTTAAAATTCTAATGGCTCGTCATTTCAGCTACGCCGAAAGTAATACCCGTATTAAATAGCGTGGTTTGTATTTCAGTTACGGAACAAAGCATGGTTTGTATTTCAGTTATGGAAGAAAGCATGGTTTGTATTTCAGTTACGGAACAAAGCATGGTTTGTATTTCAGTTACGGCACAACTGAAAATTTGGAGCTCTTTATGGAAAGATAACGCCATAAATCATCAGCTGATTTAATGTGTTTCAATTTTTTATTATCAAATGCACTAATCCATAATGCCTTTTATATACTGTACCTATGTTGAATTTCCAGCAACTCTTAGTTTCTTTCAAAGATAAAATACCACAGAATATAGAGTACAGTATTAGATATATAATAAAAATTATTTCTGTAGTTTTGTCTTAACAACTGGTTGAAAGATTTCTTGAACTTATAATCACAAAAATATTTAGCATTCATATCTATTCACTGTCTGAAAATTACTCGACTTTGCAAGATAAGAGTTAAATTACTCGGCTGCAAAACATTATTAAATGAGCATAAAAACCATGTCCTCACCTCGCCCGTCACAGGATTAACCTTAAACTTCCGGATGAACGGAAGGAGCGCTTCAAGATCAAAAACATTTCCGTGCTGATCGATGTAAGGATGGTTGAAGGGCACCAGCGACAGAGCGCAATGGGTGAGGGGCAGTCGTCGGAAATCGGCTTTTGATCCAGAGTGCGACGAAGCTTTATAACCTCCATACAGTGTTGACCATTCTGTGGAGGTCAGGTACCTGGTAAGAAAGAAAAGTTTCAAATAAACATGTCCATCAAACCAAAGAGCGGAAAGTTTTGGAATGTGAGTAGTTACATGTTTTACCATTTTCCTTTATGAAAGTTGTTGCTTATGACAACAATTAATAAAAGTAATCTAAATAAAATCCTTGAGCGATTAATCTTCTTTATATAAATATTTCTGTTTGGAAGTATATTTGTAATTCGTGTAAATACTGTAATGTGCCCATAGAAATTACATTACTTATCTTCAAGTTTCCAAAGATTTTATGGCTATAAAACATACTTATCATTAGATATTTAGAGATTAAGTCAAAATGATTAGAGTGTATTGACAAACTGTTTAAAGATTATATTTATATAATAAAGAAATTAACCCTTGGAAGATCAGATGCATCGTCCGTTCATGAAGCAAATTTTTTCAACTCTCCAATGTAATTTTCATTTTCTTTTCAACTATTCGTTCATTAGTTACACCACGAAATGTCAACATTTTGTCGAGGCTTGACTCACCAGAGGGTTAATGTCAAAATCTTAGCACAACTGGGGTTTTACACAAGTTGGAGTTGTTACCAGGCAACTCTTAACAAGCAAGTAAAAGGGGCTGGGGATGATGAATGGGGTTTGAAGGAGGAAAAACTATGGTACTCGACCGGACCGGTACAAAGACTACGTTCCAAGTCAATTTAGGTTGGCATATAATGGGAGGGGGGAGGGGGGGTTGTGGCACCCTCAAGTGAGTACAGACTACATCCGTGGATAGGCTGGAGGGATGCATGTATGGTTTTAATGTTTACTGGAAGGATGCATGTGTGGTTTTAATGTTTACTGGAAGGATGCATGTGTGGTTTTAATGTTTACTGGAAGGATGCATGTGTGGTTTTAATGTTTACTAGTGATGGCACATGGGTAAATATTCTACAGCCATTCTGATTAAGCATGGATATATTAACTAAGTGGTTTTACTTTACTGTAGAACAATACAGTATATCGATGGCGTTTATCGGAAATACGATATTAAGTGATTTTACTTTACTGTAGAATGTAGAACAATACAGTATATCGATGGCGTTTATCGGAAATACGTAAAATCCAGTTCCAGGAATGAAACTATTTAATAGGAGGAATTTAACTCTTCCCAGATTTTCAGTGGAAAATCCGAAGGTCCGGCCCTGTGGGTAAAAAATCCCAAAAATTTCAATGTATCAATCTAATAATCTATGTCCTGATTATGTCCTGAATTGATTCAGGAAGTCGTTTTAGAGGTATTTAATGTGCTTGTGCATGTTTACAAAATTTGGTGTAATTATAAGGGGCATAAAAGGAATTTAACTCTTCCCAGATTTTCAGTGGAAAATCCAAAGGTCCGGCCCTGTGAGTAAAAAATCCCAAAAATTTCAATGTACCAATCTATGTCCTGATTATGTCCTGAATTGATTCAGGAAGTCATTTTAGAGGTATTTAATGTGTTTCTGCATGTTTACAAAATTTGGTGTAATTATAAGGGCCATAGGAGGAATTTAACTCTTCCCAGATTTTCAGTGGAAAATCCGCAGGTCCCTGTGGGTCAAAAATCCAAAAAATTTCAATGTACCAATCTATATCCTGATTATGTCCTTAATTGATTCAGGAAGTCATTTTAGAGGTATTTAACCTTAGGGCGCGATAAGGCTAAGGCAGTCAAAGGGCGGGGGGGAGGTTGCAGGGGTGGAATAGGTAAGGATATGACTCCAAGGTTAGGTTAGGTGGGGAACCTTCGAAGATGGAGACCTAGTTTGTGTCCATTTTAAATGTGGTTTTTCAGTGATGTCTCATAGAATCTTGAAATGTCCATAATTTGGATGTTGATTATTGATTATTATTTCTTACATAATTAAGTTTTCATTTGCAGTGAAAATAAGTGTCATTTACGAAGAAAACGAACACCCCTTTAAATACACCAGTTTTTATTTTCTTCATTAGGAATAATATACTACCATAAATATTCAGACCTTTTCCCATGAAGTTAGATTTGATTATGTTACTTTGAGTATTAAGTTTTATTATAGTTATGGACAGGAAAAGTTTACCTATTAAAAAAAAAAACACAGGTGTTTCCAGTAGAAAAATCCTGATTTCTTAAAAAATTACACTTATTTTGACGGCAAAAACTTAGTGAAATATATATATATATATATATATATATATATATATATATATATATATATATATATATATATATATATATATATATGTATATATATAGGTAAATTAGTATTGTAAACCTCTATATATATATATATATATATATATATATATATATATATATATATATATATATAATATATATATATATATATATGCTCATAATGGGGGGACACCCAGTGGAAACCTGGGGTTTTGGGTGGGGAAACATATTGGGAAAACGGTAAATAATGATTAAAAAAAAAAACCTTTCTTCTCTATACATTATTTTTATGAACGCATAAATCTATTGAAACCGTAACTATAATTGGGGTGTAGTATGATAGCGGCCACCTGTATGCATTATTATATCTAACTTAGAATATGGTAGTGTAAGGGGGGTCACAGGGGAACTTAGGCACACACCCCCGCCGTTAAGTATGTAAGTAAAGATACGGCTTGTAAGTTAGGTTAGGGGGGGAAAGTTAATAATAACAATAATTTCAATAATGATAATAAACAAATTAGGACGGTTGGCCGTAATAATTACCCTGTAATACACTACAATAATACCAAAGAAATAACAGTCAAACTTGGGATAAAGACTTGACCTACCATATCTTGACCTTCATTTGCGCAATTTAAGCAGCAATAAAAAGCAAATATAAATAGAATTATATGAACTCACATTTTATCCTTCTGATGTTGACGTTTCCCCATCTTGAAGACGTTTTATTGGGCCAATTAACACTAAAAATACAGCAAAATTGTAAAAAGTTAAGTGTCACCAAGATGTTGAGGTTCGGACTATCAACATAAATATTGCGTTCGAATGTCTTTATGAGGCTTCAATGTCATCTTATTGACATTATTTAGTAAATAAATGTGCTAGTTTTACGTTAGATTAATATAATAAACATTTATTTTATTTAAATAAGACTATAAATAATACAGATAAACCAGTATATAATTAATTGATATTTTATTTTCCAAGTTACAAAATACAGTTCGAACGCAGTTTTCTCTGAAACAGTTCATAATAATATTATTTATGCAACGGCCCACTATTGACACTCCATATAACTATTTTTATTTTTTTACTTAGCAATTAGCTATTGTAGCCTTCATAAAACACAAAATTACTCTGTGTCAATTGTCCTGTTAGCTGAGAAACGATTGTGACAAATGAAAGATATTTTCCATAATTTTTTCATTACTTCTCATTTAGTTTATTAATTTCCTTATTTCCTTTCCCTCACTGGACTAATTTTTTTTTTACGTTGGAGACCTTGAGCTTAAAACATCCTGCTTTCCAGCTAGGATTGTAGTTTAACAACAACAACAACAACAACAACAACAACAACAACAATAATAATAATAATAATAATAATAATAATAATAATAATAATAATAATAATGATAATAATAATAATAATAATAATAATAATACAACTATAGTTAGCAAGGGTGTAACAGGTGTGAATAAAGCTAGCATATTTCTGTAGAATAATAATAATAATAATAATAATAATAATAATAATAATAATAATAATAATAATAATAATAATAATAATAATAATAATAATAATAATAATATAAAAGATTTAGATAACGCTCTGTATAGAATCTGGCCAACATTTATGAATGTTTAAATAACTAGTAGTAATTATATTGTTCTGCTGTGTTGTCTCACAGCAGAATGCAGCCAACAAAAAAGATAATAGTATATAAAATATCAATTTGTTAAATAACACTCCCTCTTTTAGAAGGACACTCCAAAATCAAACCTTTGTTCTCTAGTCTTGGTTAGTGCTATAGCCTCTGTACCATGGTCTTCCACTGTCTTGGGTTAGAGTTCTCTTGCTTGAGGGTACACTGTTCTATCTATTTTCTCTTTCTCTTGTTTTGTTGAAGTTTTTGTTGTTTATATAGGAAGTAGTTATTTTAATGTTGTTACTATTCTTAAAATACTTTATTTTCCCTTGTTTCCTTTCCTCGCTGAGCTATTTTCCCTGTTGGGGCCCTGGGCTTATAGCATCCTGCTTTTCCAACTAGGGTTGTAGCTTAGCATTTAATAATAATAATAATTATGGAGAAAATTGAAGCAATTCATGAGAAACACAGTAAAATCAATGTACTATAAACCTGAAAAGAAAATTGATGGGACACTCCAAAATCAAACCATTGTTCTCTATTCCTGGGTAGTGCCATAGCCTCTGTACCATGGTCTTACACTGCCTTGGGTTAGAGTTCTCTTGCTTGAGGGTACACTTGGGCACACTTTTCTATCTAGTTTCTCTTCCTCTTGTTCTCTTAAAGTTTTTATTGTTTAAATAGGAAATATTTATTTTAATATTGTTACTATTCCTAAAATGTTCTATTTTTCCTTATCTCCTTATTTCCTTATTTCCTTTCCTCACTGGGCTATTTTCCCTGTTGGGGCCCCTGGGCTTATAGCATCCTGCTTTTCCAACTAGGGTTGTAGCTTAGCATTTAATAATAATAATAATAATATAGAGAATGACATAGAAGGTAAGACAAAATAAACAAAATTGAAGATCATATGAAAAAAAAACATAAATGGGAAAATATATTTATTTCCTTTCCTCACTGGGATATTTTTCACTGTTAGAGCCAGTTGGTCTTATAGCATCTTGCTTTTCCAACTAGGGTTATAGCTTGGGTTGTAATAATAATAATAATAATAATAATAATAATAATAATAATAATAATAATAATAATAATAATAATAAGTGTGCACGAACGAGAAATGGTTATCTTGGGGTTATAAACGAGGGTCACAAAAAGTGCAACTATAACTTTTAAAATCTATAATAATGTAGCTATAACCTTGTTTTCGGAAGAAAAGAAGGGATTTAAAAGAACTTATAACTTGAAAAGGATATAATAGTCATAAAATAGTGTGGTTGTAAACTTATTAAGGGAAAGGAAAAGTTGTTGTGTAGTGAAGGATTCTCATCAATATAACATATCTATTGCTAAAAGAAAACAATTAAAATAAATTTATATGCTAATTTCTTATCATTAAAATCATTCAAATGCAAATTAATATATTTTCTATGAATTTAAAATAGGAATTATTTTCCAAATATTTCAGAATTTCTGCATTTGAACAAACGATGTTTTGACTCCAAACCAGGGTTGCCATTCGTACGATAATTATCATACATGTACGATTATTTTAGGTCCGGTACGATGTACGATACATACCTTAGTCATATACAAATGTGTGTTTAATTAAACAATAATACTAAAATATTTTGAAATAAGTCAATTGACGTTGTTAATAGTTTATATATGATATATCTCTTTTGACATTACTTTTTTTAGAATGATTTATTGTTAATTTGTTCTCTTCAGTTATTTATTTCCTTATTTCCTTTCCTCACTGGGCTATTTTTCCCTGTTGGAGCCCCTGGGCTTATAGCATCTTGCTTTTCCAATTAGGGTTGTAGCTTGGATAGTAATAATAATAATAATAATAATTATATTGAAACTGTGTATGATAATTTTGGTTTAAAAAACGATAATTTTAAGGTTCATGTACGATAATCCAGTCTAAATAATCTGGTAACCCTGCTCCAAACGTTGTGATTGAATCGGCGTCTTTTGGATGTTTGTGTATCGTACAAATTTGTGAATTAATCTCTGTTCATCATGAAATTAGTCAGGTATTGCGTTTTCATTTTATGAAATTTCATAACTTTCATTATTTAAAAGTTACTATTGTATAATTTAAATCTTCCAGCTTTAGTAGTTTTTGTGATATATTTGTTTAAATTAATGTTTTTCATCTCGGCGGGATGTCTCTCCCGCCGTTTGTGTAATTCATATGTTTTGTTATTAATATAACGTTTGTGAGTTCACTTAATTAATTGGAATAAACGTTTCTTCATTTTACACTTAACGTTTGTGGAAATTGATTAAATCCTGCCTATCAAAATAATGTTTACGGTAGCGATTGAATTTGGCGGGACCCGGCATTGCTTTCGATAACTTTTAGCCAAATTAAAAATATATGTTAATTTGAGATATGTATCAACCTATATATGACATTCTATATATAATTAACATATGAGGCCTATTGATTTATTTAGGCTTACGGTAGTGCGACATGCTTTGTATTCAGTACGGCAATGTTTATGAAATCGCCGGTAAACATGAAACCTTTTATTATTATTATTATTATCATCATCATTATTATTACTTGCCAAGCTAGAACCCTCATTGGAAAAGCAGGATGCTGTAAGCCCATGCGAATAATCGCCCTGTGAGGAAAGGAAATAGGGAAATTTGTAATCTTACGTAGGCTTAATATACTATGACACGTATATGAAAATTCCATAGAATAGTTGCAAGCTGTCAAGGAATTTTCCCTTTACGGTTTTATTATATGTAAGGACGATAAAAGCTCTTTTACGAAAACAGTTGTTTGTATATCAGCGGCCAGTTCCTCCCGCTGGCATTGAAAATGGACATCGAATGTAGATTTCCCCCCCCCCCCAACCTAACCTACAAGTTGTGTCCTTACCTACTTAACTATTGAGAGGGCTAACTACCCCCCTCCGACCACCTTTACACTGCTGTATTCTTAGTCAGCCGTCATTCATACAGGTGGCCGCTACCATACATACACCCCTATTTTTCTTTTTCCACAAGTGTAAGCGGAGCAAAAACCATTAGATTTTTAATATCCCCATTCTTGGACAGTAACAGGGTGTTGGTATATCTGCTGTCGAAATGACGGGCATATTAAGTGAAAGCGTTACTTTGGGAAAGATATTTTTTCTGTTCATAATGTTGGTCCATCTGTAACTATAATTTTATCCCCTTGACAAATTCGCCGTCATTTTGTCATTGGGCTCACTGGTAGCTTGACAAACTCCCATCGTTTATTTTGTTAAGTAGTAGATTTTCTGTATGTATGATGACGGCCATGCTATGTAACTCCGTTAGGAGCCTTTGTAGGGTGATGGCCTGATCCATTTTCATTCATAGAAAATGGGAATATTATAAAGTTGGGTGGACTGTGGCCGTCATTCTAAAATCGAGTTCGTAGAAAACTGGAATATTCTGAACTGTGGCCGTCGTTCTAAAAACGATTTTGGCGGGAGAAGCTAACTTAAAAAAACCACCTAACCTATGATAAAAGCCGTATCCTTATACACCCCCCCCCTACGGGAGCGAGAAGATTCGTGGCCGGAGTAAGAACTCGAGCCACAAATTTTCAGGTAATATAGGGTTTTCGGCAAAAAACATAAAACTGCGTTTAAGCACATATTTAAGATCCGTAGACCATATCCAAACGTTTTTATTCTCTACAAGATAACAGTCGGAGCGATAATAAGCAAATTAGGACGCTTGGCCGTAGCGCTACAAACTACCACTCCGTTATTTTCAACCCTATTGCTATCAAGTAGGTAATGGCACAGCTTGTAGTTAGAAAATTTGGGCAAGTTTAGGTTAAGTGGTGCTCTATGCATGCGTTAGGTCGTGTCCATCATTATACATAGGCTCTGAAGCTCTTTAACTTTTTATTGGAACTTTTTATTGGCGTAGTAAGAGAACATATTAGAAATTGTCTTAATAACCTAATAAATTTGTTCCTCTTCCAAAATCCGCATAAATGTACCGGGGAACGATCGCAAAATTTTTGTCCTCAAAATACTCGGCTAATGTGCATGGCACAACAGTACCGCTGGGCAGAAAGGACGAATGAAAAAAAATTTTAGCATTGGTTTGGGTCTGAAATAACGGACCAGCAGATCACCGCTATTGACAAGGCAGACTGCGGGACAAGTTAGGGGCAAGTTAATGGTCCGGAATGTTTTTCCATACCTTCGTGTCTTGTTCTATTGATAGCAGACATAATTCTGTACTAGCCAATCATAGGTCTGGTACTTTTTCCGTACAGATCTATGTCAAGTTATTTTTTCAATGTGAGGAGCAGGGTTGGTGACCCTATTATCTGTGCACACCCCTGGTAAACCTTTTTTCCTTCAAAATTATTATTATTGGTTAACTGTGTCATTTTATATGGGGGATAAATGATCACCTCATGCCTATCGATAGTCAGAATAACATGCCTTAGAGTATTTTAGGTGGGGAAGTTGCCATTAGGTTGTATCCAGTAATTATTTGCTTCTAGAAAATATGGTTTCAGGCATCTTCAGAAGTTGTAAACTACAGGTCGCCGACAGTTGTCATCTAAAATACACCACAGATATAATTGTCTCTAAAATAGTATTGGTTACTTGAAAAAAAAATCATGCCTAACCTAAAGTACCCTCTCCATACCTTACCTATGTTGGCCTTTCCTTAGGGTGGATGCTTGCCCCCCAGTTATCTCTATTAAGACAAACAGGCAGGTGTGTCCACATTTTGACTAACTACCTAAAAGGAATGGGGATTCTACTACTGTATATATAGTAGTATCTGACATAGGTCATTTCAACATATTCATGCACTAGCAATTTGGCTTAAAAAGTTAAACGGTTCGCCTATTTACATCCAGCTCAGAATTCACTTCATGTTATTCTCTGCTTACTTCTTAACCTAACTTGCTTTTGGATGCCATGTCATGGACCTCCCTTTTTCATATTTTGACCTTGTAAAAGTCAACAAAAGGTGTAGTGTCCAACCTTAGCCAGGCAATGTGATGCTGTGCATAGTTAACTTGTGCCAAAGCTGCATGACCTAGGGACTGTATACTTCTCTGGTACTTTAGATAACAAGGGTAGTTTGTAGCACTACGGCCAAGCGTCCTAATTTGGTTATTATCGCTCCGACTTATCTTGTATAGAATAAAAACGTTTGGAAATGGTGTACGGATCTTAAATATGTTGTGTAAGGGGGGGTCCGAGGGGCCGCAGCACCCCTGGGTAAGGACACGGCTTTTAGCATAGGTTAGGTGGGTTTTTTAAGTTAGCTTCTCCCGTCGTACTCGTAGGTAAGGAAACTTGTGTAAAGGGGGGAGCCCCCTGGGTAAGGATACGGCTTTTAGCATAGGTTAGGTGGGTTTTTTAAGTTAGCTTCTCCCGCCAAAATCGTTTTTAGAACGACGGCCAGAGTTCAGAATATTCCCGTTTTCTACGGGATCTGGCCGTCACCCTACAAAGGCTTCAAGATGTGTAGTCTAAGAAATATGTAGACATACATGAGTAATAATTAGAAATTAATTTGTAACAATAGGCATTTGATAATTCCTAAACCAACATGGTCCGACTAAGGATTTTGTCTGGCTTTCCTGATCTCCACACCTTCCCTCTTGTACATACTGTACACACACACACCACATGACCCAGATGGTTGTAAATTATCTAGCCAGTAAATCAGCTGTTTTCATTAGGTTTCAACAGGAATCTCAAAACTGGTTAAATATCAGTGTCCTGCATGCATGAAACTTTGAGCAGAGTCCTTAAAATGAGACATGATCTTTTCTATGTACAATAATTAGTAGGTCTTGGTACACTAATTTTTCCCCCATAGAATCCTCATTCTATCCTCAATGTGGGGCAGTGACGAACTAAATCTCATTGACGTTAACTGTACATTATTTAAATTGATCTAGATCTGACCATAAAACTTTGAGGTCATATTAAACTTAATTGGGATGGAGTAATCAAGATATTTAGTTCAGTGTCCCCAAACAAACTTGCTGAGAGTAGGAAAAAATGAATGAAAATACCCGTATTCAATTGTACTGTAGTGTAATATTTAGCTCGTAAAGTTAAAAAAAAAATTTCATTAGTTATTAACCCTTTTACCCCCAGGCTCTTTGGAAATTTCCAACCCTTAACTTTGTCATAGAGAGGTCAGGTTGGTCTCATTCTCTTGGAAAATGTCTGAATTTTCTCAAAAAATTATTAAAAATATGAAAAAAAAAAATTTTTATAGCATTATTTTGCAAGGACGTACTGGTACGTCTATGGGGTAAAGGGATGAGTTTTGTGAAATGTACCAGTACGTCCTTTTTGGGGGTAAAAGGGTTAATGAGCTTATTTAAATTAACCACATTAGTCCTTAGTGTAGCACCTAATCTTGTATTTATTTTTTCCAGGTTTCTTATGAAGCTCAGTCATGAGACTGTGACGATTGAATTGAAAAATGGAACTCAAGTACAAGGAACTATTACCGGTTAGTTGGAAATTTATACTTTTGTTCCTAGAATATGAATTATTTGCATGTATCATATAACCAGTTGGAATTGCATTGCAATTTGATATACCCTTTTTATTTATCTGAAAAAAAATTGTTACAGGTGTGGATGTTGCAATGAACACGCATTTAAAAAGCGTGAAGATGACACTGAAGAACAGCGAACCAGTTAGTTACGACACACTCACCATCCGTGGAAACAACATCAGGTATTTCATTCTGCCAGAGTCCCTGCCATTGGAGAACCTCCTCATTGATGATGGACCACGTGCCAGAAGGGGTAGAGGAATGGGTGGACGTGGTGAGTGGTGTTAATCTCTTGTATCTTTTGTACTGTAGAAGTCCATATAATTTTGTTTATCTTTTATCAAATTGGTTAATGTACAGTATTTAATCATTTACTTAGTTTCATGAATCCTTGGCTAATGTATTTAATCATTTACTTAGTTTCATGAATCCTTTCAGACTTAGGGATGTTCTGATTATTTTCCAACCCTTCAGTCCTCTCATTGCACTAGCTGTAGGCATCACTTTTAGGGTCTGAAACAAACCTTTGCCACTTGCTTTAAAACCTCTTGACACTATCTCCATTCTTTTATCTTGCTGTCTGGCCTCTTCAAATTTTACTAGACAGTGCAATTGAAGGGTTTTATCCCCGTATGCATCTGGGCTTTGAATGACCTCCCCGGTCCCAGCGTCAATTCACATGGTCTAAATCCCTTCTTCCCCACCTTTATCCCTACATTAGGGGGTTGGTTGCCTGATGCGCAAGTACTATAAATCCAAATCTGTTTGGTCTCCAGGTCTGTCACCATTTTACTCTGAACTTTCCCTTTTCTGCTTTCCATAGACAATTCTAGTGCATCGTGCATGCAAGCCTGAAGAAAGTTTTATGATGTGCACTGAGCAGCATCTAGAGTTGCATACGTTCTAGGTGTGGAGCTAGATTGATCCTGTCTTGTCCCTCGTTGGGTGGGAAACCTACTCAATTTATTTATGGAGAATCCTTTGGCCCCAGAGTCATAGTCTAGTTATAAAGTAATTTTTATGATGTGGTTAAAATCATACTAATACTGAATGGCTTTTTTGGAAAGCAACCGGATTTATTCCTTGGCAGGAAAGGCATTCAGCTGTACCTTAGACTCTTAGGACTCATTGTACTTGTTGTGTGGTTCCAGCTTGTATCTAACATACAATACAACTGGAAGAGGTGGATACATTAATCTGACCAGAGAATTCACCTTCCTGTAATGGTACAATCTCCCAAATGATGCATAAACTTGCTCCCATCCCCTCCCTCAGTCTGCAGATTGAAGATCAATGTTAGCCAGGAGAAACTTTAAGCCTTTGATTAGGCTAAGTTACAGCCATACCAATGGTTGGTAGCATGAATGAGAACACTGGCCATTCCTCGATCCTATCTTTACATCAGCTTACAAGTATGTGGGCTGATGCTATGGTTAAATCTGATCCTCAAAACACACTTTCTCTTTCAAGACTTTTGCAGCAACCCTTCGGGCCATAGCTGCTCACACGGTTGAGCCTTTTGCAGTACTATATCTCCATTCCTTGCTTCCATTTTGCAGTTCAACCTCTCTTTACTTGTAATTTGTGATGCAACAATTATTTTCTGCCATTTGCACATTAGTGATTAAATGCCTCTCATGTTTTATTATTGGGTCTACAAATTCATAATTTACTACATAAATACAAACTATAAATGCAAACTATTGTCTTTTGATAACATTATGACTTCAGCTAAGCTGGAACTGATGTTTATAACTCATAAAGATGGTTGAAGTTCCTGGTGGGTTGAGGGGAGGGTAGTCCCCGGACACTCGACAGGTAGAGCAACCCACACGTTGACTTTGGCCGCTGTTCAGTATGCAAACAGCTCAGTTACCTCTTAATGCTGCATAGCTATTTTAATCTCATGGTGTGTGTGTGTGTGTTTTTTTTTTTTTTTTTTTTTTTTTTTTTTTTTTTTTTTTCTGTTTATGCCCCTTTCTAGTGTTTCCTTAACATTGATGATGCTGTGAATCTAAGGAACTTTCGCACAGGTAAGAGAGGGCGCGACGAGATGTTTATCACGTCGCGACCAGAAACTTACAGGAGATTCGACCTGAGCTAGCATGCTGCCTGACCCCGGGGTCGCCTCGGGCATGTACCACACTGCCAGAGGTTGACCCCGTAGAAAACGGGAAGAGGGAAATAAACTACAAAAAGCTGGTCGGTTAGGTAGAGTTAACCAGTAACTCCTAAGAAGGTAGTTCTAGGTAAGTATGTTCGGAAAAATACAAATTACTTAAAAAATTTGTGATTTTTCTTTAGACAGATGGAGCTCTGTCAGAGGAGAGAGTTCTGTTGCCGCAGTTTGTAAAAGGGAGTAGGGTCCCCTTCTGCTTTCATTCAGTTTCTTCCCCATTCCCATCACAGAAAGGCGCTAAAGACATATCACTTGGTTTTGTTGTCTAGAGTCTACGATACTGGTACAAGAGGAACCTATGGTCATTATCATTGACTGTGGTGGCCTATTTCTTCCCTTACACACAAGCTTGAGGTATCCTCTTGTTCTCTCCCTTCGTGTTTTGTCTTCACTTGAACATTAGACTGCAATTGTTCCCTACAAGAATGATCTCCTATCGCTGTTTCCATGCATTCTGCCTCGCTGCGCAAACGATCATTATGCGATTGGCCCTGCATGATTTGAACTTTGTGATCAATGGCCATGCTATCTACGCCCCCATGTTCATAAACTCGCACTTATTTGGTGATCGTAAGTTTTGAGTCATTGGGAACTAGTCCACCTGTTACGTGTTCCTTTCCAGCATTTCTTTAAAGTACTCCCAGCCCAGAGGTTTTAAAAATTCCAGATTCATTAAATGCCTGGGATTTTTCTAAGCATTGAAGCTATTCCACTACCTAGATCTTCCCCAGGCTTCGAGACTCTTCCATGACATGATATCTTCTACACTCCAAGATTTTCTTCAACACAAGATCTACCTTGTTTATGGTATAAGTAATAGGAACAAGTAGCTTCTCGGGTCCAACGTCAGAGCTCTTAGATGTATCAATGGAAGGGTGGGATGCCTACCTGAGTATCCTTTCTGCCCCTAGGATATGGTCAACAGAAGAGACGCACCTGCTTTTCAACCTCAGTAAAGCAAGCAGTGTTGCTGTTTTACAAGCTTTCAAAGGGAATTCATTTCATAGACCAATAAAAGCAGGTGTGCTATTGGGGAATTGATAACATGTTAGAGCTGTTAGCAGGAAGTTGTTAGCATGTCAGAGCTGTTTGCAGGAAGTTGACATTAAAGCTGTTAACAGGAAGTGGACATGTTAGAGCTGTTAGCAGGAAGTTAACATGATAGAGCTGTTAGCAGGAAGTTAACATGATAGAGCTGTTAGCTGGAATTTGTTAGCATGTCAGAGCTGTTTGCAGGAAGTTGACGTTAAAGCTGTTAACAGGAAGTGGACATGTTAGAGCTGTTAGCTGGAAGTTGACATGTTAGAGCTGTTAGCAGGAAGTTAACATGTTAGAGCTGTTAGTAGGAAGTTGTTAGCATGTCAGAGCTGTTTGCAGGAAGTTGACGTTAAAGCTGTTAGCTGGAAGTTGACATGTTAGAGCTGTTAGCAGGAAGTTAACATGATAGAGCTGTTAGCTGGAAGTTGACAGGTTAGAGCTATTAGTAGAGTTCATCTAGATAGGAGAATCATTATAGAGCTAACACGTATCAGTTAATAGGGACTTGTGAGGTTCATTAGTGATTCCTACATCATTGCTTGGTGTAAAGTCTTCTTCCTTCAGGTTTTCACCATCGCTCGATTGGTTCGTCATTTAGTTGAATAAGAAACTTCCAGTATTCTGCACCCCAGTCCTAGTTTGTCAGCAGTGTTCTAAAACGCTTCCCAACAGTCGTTGGAATTCTAGGTGTTTCCTCCTTTTACACCCACCCACCCCCCATTTCCTGTTTTGCCGATTGCTCATTGGTCAGTTTGTGATATTGAGGATCAGAATGACCATGAACAGTGCCAGAAAACCTCAAATCAATCAATCGATCCCAAGCTGCTGCATGCCAAAATTATCTCGTCAGGGAACCTCAACCTTTTTGGTAGGATACCGCTCAACCCTCTATCCAAGTTTCATCTGTATATATCATGGAATCTTCAGGAATATGTATGGAGCATGTAGTAAGCTTACAGATCTCTCTGGTAATCTCTCTCAAACTCTTGGTATGGACAGCAGGTAAGGCTTAGAGTCAGACCCTCAAGACGGGCCCCTACTATGTTAGCCCTGGTGAAGATAATTGAAAAGGGCATAACTTTTCCTGACACGAGCATTCTGTAGGACGGAGATATCCATCACCTTGGTTTAGGAGTTGTTTGGTATGGCCTAGAACAAACTGTTTCATTCACGAATCAAGTCCTTAACCCTTTCACCCCCAGGCTCTTTGGAAATTTTCAACCCTTAACCCCCAAGGGGTTATTTTTTCCCCAGCACATTTTGCAGTATATTTTCTTTAAATTGCTTTAACAGCCTTAATTTTTGTCATAGAGAGGTCAGGTTGGTCTCATTCTCTTGGTAAATGCCTGAATTTTCTCAAAAAATTAACAAAAATATGAAAAAAATTAATTTTTATAGCATTTTTTTTGCAAGGACGTACCGGTACGTCCATGGAGGTAAAGGGATGAGTTTTGTGAAACGTACCAGTACGTCCTTTGGGTGTAAAAGGGTTATTTTCTTCCCTACAAGAATGACTACAGTAGTTGGTACAAGGACGCTTTCCATCCTTGGAGGACACGATGACTCTTCCTACAGCATGGAATTTGCCTTTCCTGCCTCAACGACTGCAAGTTTTAGGTTGAAGGTCTAAGAGAAGAGCTTGGTATCCTTTAAGATGCACCATCTTGCTGTAACTGCCACCTCCATGTTAAGATTTTAACACTACCTTTCTGCTATGCTGAAATTTAACCTTATGAAAGACTCCTGTTTAATTTAGTTAGGAAAAATACAAATTATTTTTTAAAACTTGTAATACCTGTATTGATAATCCTTATAATGCACCACTCAATTTTCTCTCCCTTTCCTGCGGCTTTATTTTTTCTGGTTGATCCTTGGCTGGTTACTTTTTTTTTCTTTTTTTTTTTTTTTTTTTTTTTTTTTGTGAAAAGCAGAACTTCGGAAGTGGCACCGATAGAACAATTTCCATTTTAATTTTTAGATTATTTATAAAATATTTACTTACTAAATTTTCTAATCCGGCTTTTGTTTTCTACCGAATGAAAATTTTTAAACGTTTGCTACACGTTGGAACTTCAGAATTCCATTTTATGCTCTTAGATTATTTATAAAATTCATTAATTCCTGCTTTGGTTTCCACTAAATTGAAAACTTACTTCACAGGTGGCCGCGGCGGGCGAGGACGAGGTGGCGGCCGTGGTGGCCGAGGACGCGGCGGTCCCCGTGGAAGAGGCAGAGGTGGACCTCCCCGTCGCTAGTTATTTTATGAAGTCAGGTCTTTGTAATAAGCCTCATTACTACTTTAAAGTCAAGTTTAGGTTAAAAAGCCCGGAAGGTCTAAAGGCTTTATGAATGTATAATTAATTGAACTAGAGGTTTTGTCACAACGCATTGATTTGATTAATTTTATATTCCAGTACAAAACCACTGAAAGAGAAGTCTTGAGAGTATTTTTGTAATTGGTATTAAAGAAGCTTTGACCATCTTTGTACGTAGAGCAAATCCGACTCGATTTGCATTCGATGCTTGACATTTTACACGAAAGGGACGGAAAAATTTACTCTTTACGACTTTTCCAATAAAGCCAGGGGCCACTTGATTTTTCTGTGGCATGATGAATTCATGCCTGAAAGTTTTCAATATGTAAGGATCATTTTTATCTTTCAGAAATTTATTTAACTGGTTTTATGAGTTAACAGTCAGTGGTTGATAAATATTTTAATATACATTCAAACGGAGAGTAATGTACGGTATGTGTTTACACTAGTTTTCATGTAATAAAAATTGAAATAGTTTAAAACAGCACTTTTACTGTAGAAGTTTTCATGCTTTTTCTCTTAAAAACAGTTTGATAATTTGAGGTAGTCAAAGCCCCTCTAGACCAAAGAAAGGTAAATAATTTGTTGAAATCATGTTTTTTTTTTTATCATGTGGGTTGTCTTATTTCTCATCTGACAACATACACTTTGTCATTCCTTCTGATGCCAATTTTTCTTTTATAATAAAAGCCCAAATGTCCTCTCATGTTGTGTAGAGTTACTCCTATGATAAGTATAAAAGTGCAAATATGGTTTAAAAACTGGAAGGTCAACACTCCCAGTTTTATAGTCTTACTGTAAGTTTGTTAGACTAAGTTGTCAATGATAACTTGTGTACGAAATAAATAAAAATTCTAATATGCAGAAATTGCTGTACACATATTTGATATATACATAGACTGCTTCGCTAGTGTCGGCAAGATCGGCCGACTGTAGAAACACTGAACTTAAGAAAGGCTGCTTGTGGAGAGCAGCTTGTTCTTTTGTACAAGACTTAATGTAAGAAATGTTTGTCGGTTCTGTCTGATAGAAACTGAAATGTCATTGCTTGTCCTTCTGTCAAAGGACATCGTATACTTTACTAAGAAATCTAGAGAAATTATAAAAGCTTCCTTGAAATTTTTCTCAAATGTTAACCAAATAAGACAAAAATTGTCAGTATGAGAAAGTTGTGTATTAAGGTAATGTTCGAAGTACTTTACACTAATCATAATGGAAATTTCTTTGATCACATTACTATGGGAAAAATGTATGAAGAATTGGATTATCAGGGAATCCTCACAGTACTTCCAACATTTATTATTGGAAGTTTCAGAAGAAGGTTGAATTTTGTGTACAGTACGCTATGTAATGTGAAATCAAACTACAGTTAACTAGTTTTAAATCAAGAATTTTATGAGAAGATTTTCTATCAGGTCAGTTTACTGCTTTATTAATATTCCTTATTCCTAGGAACTGCAGGCTAATCAGACTAGCTTCCCTCTTAGTGAAGATTCTTACTTGGGAATTTATCAGATTCTAATACGATTTGTAATTTTGTAGCCTGCTTGGCCCAATGATCAATGTTTTAATTGGTATACAGTAATGAAACGATGGTCCATTCAAACTACCTAACTGGTTTGATTATATTAAAATAATTGAGAAAATTCATTTGGAATATGCTCAATGAGTTTCTCTGTATTTATAATTGAAAATCAGGAACTCCTGAAGAATATATGTGGTAATCTGACCATGTGCCATGGTAACTTGTGGATATTGACAATTCTGGTTTTGAGAAGAATGTCTTGTCTGTGTTGGTAAGCCATCTCTGGAACAAGTGAACAGATTTATATTTCGAAAGTATTTAATAGGAATTGCTACTTAGTCGAAATACCAAAATTCAATAACTCTCCTTTAGTTTGTAGTTTTAAATGAAAAGTATTCATTGTACAAAACAAATGAAATATATGACAATTCTACAGTTTGGCCGGGGACCATTGGTCTCTCTAATGAAGTGTATTGTACAAAGGAAAGGGACATTGTGTTAAATGAATACAAAGGTATTAGAGAAGTATTTAATGAGTTGAAACTTTAAAATGTTTAGCCTCATTCCAAACAGTATGAGCAGGGAAGTAACAATGAAGTTCAGGGGGAAAAGGAACTTATCATTTTGTAAAATGGTCTTGATTCTGTTGCTACATAAAAGAACTAATAGATTGAGGTTAAAGTCAGGAATAATGGAAAGACTACCTGCTATTATAATAATGTTAAAGTTATGGTTCTATATGAAATATGTACTGTGTAATGGAACCAATATTAGGTACATAATATCTGCCTCTTGTTTGGTCATGTGGCCTAAATTTCTCACTCGTACTCAATCCTTGGGAAGAAAACATTATAGGCCCCTGGTATATCCCCATAGCAAGAAAGTGCAACCAGTGTGCCTTGTAAGTTTGCAATGTAGATTTCCAAAATCTCTGGAGCAGCCTTGTTTCTGTAAGCAGAACACCCTATTTCTATGAACCTTCCCTGATGTTCATATTGCTGCTTCTGGAGCAGCCTTGTTTCTGTAAGCAGAACACCCTATTTCTATGAACCTTCCCTGATGTTCATATTGCTGCTTCTGGAGCAGCCTTGTTTCTGTAAGCAGAACACCCTATTTCTATGAACCTTCCCTGATGTTCATATTGCTGCTTCTGGAGCAGCCTTGTTTCTGTAAGCAGAACACCCTATTTCTATGAACCTTCCCTGATGTTCATATTGCTGCTTCTGGAGCAGCCTTGTTTCTGTAAGCAGAACACCCTATTTCTATGAACCTTCCCTGATGTTCATATTGCTTCTTTGGCTACTGTTTAATCGAATTTTACCCGTAAAATTTTAGGATTTTTAATATTTTCTTTACATTCTATAAACCGTACATGTCCTTAGTAATATAAGTGGTAGCTAATGTGCGAATGTCTTCGTCTTGCACTTCAGTCTTCAGTCGTCCAGTACTGATCAGATCTGCAATTGTTTGCTTATCACCATTTTGGAAGGTATCTTCCCCTGGTTTTCATAGCAATTACTTTGTGGAGTGCGTATGGAAATTGTTTGTGCAAGTTCGTGGTCTGCAATTGCTCAGTGTGTTGTGTTGGGTAATACAGTATGTGATATAGTGTGAAAACTGTGCTTCCTTCATGTTACCTCTGGTTTGAATGGTATCAATGACTACTGACCGAGTTGATAATGCTTTATACTATTCTACCTTGATTATGTAAATATCTATTTCATATATATCTAAGAAAATTAAGGATAACTTACTGTCAGTTCTGGGGAAGACCCAGTCAAGATTATCTGCATTCCAGGAAGGATGTTAGTGGGAAGCTTCCATCTTTAGAGAATTCACATCATTGGTAGTGATGAGATGAGCTTCATAAGCTCTTGATATTGCTGGCTTCCTTTGTTGAAGTTCAAAAGTACAATTAATCTTGAAACTGTAGCTCAGGTTCTAAGTTGAGTCCAGTGCTGAAACCGTTTCTTTCAGTAACGGTTCTTGAAGTTTGCGGCTCATTACCTGTGCGCTGCAATCCTTATCACTACATAATACAACTAAATTGTGAGGCAGTAGACCAAGTGGTGCGTCAGAATCTGAGTATCCCTCCATTCACTAAAGTAAACACTAATGAATTATATCATATATGCTTGGATTGCTTGTCATACTGCATGATTCCCTTAAACTTAGTTGGGATGAACAAAGTACAATAGTAAGTTGGCAAAGGCACTAGTCACCCGTTGAGGTACTGCCGTCAAAGAGCTATGGAGGTTTTGTAATGGTAACTAAGTACTGTACGGCCCATTTGTTCGTTGCGTACGCATACAGCAGATGGTCTGGCCTATTCTTTACATAGTCTCCTCTTTCATCATACTCCTTGCAACACTAAGATAACCAAACAAGTCTAATAGGTTTACTAAATGCACTGTAATTGTTCAGTGATTACTTAACGTTTGGTAACAGAAGAGTGAGACTTTAGCTATGGTAAGCAGCTTTTCTTGGAGGAAGACACTCCAAAATCAAACCATTGTTCTCTAGTCTTTGGTGGTGGTGCCATAACCTCTGTATCATGGTCTTCCACATCATAGGTTACGGTTCTCTTGCTTGAGGGTAAACTCAGGAACACATCTCATTTAATTTCCTTACTGGAGTTTTTTTCATGTTAGAAACCTTGGACGTACAGCATCCTGCGTTTCCAACTATGGCTGTAGCTTAGCTACTAATAATAATTGTTTGTTTCATAAGGCAACACGTTACGTTTGGCTGCAAGCTTGTCCACTACATCATAGGTAAATGTATGCTGTAATATAGATTTCTTGTCCAACCTTTTGGCTTTTACTAATAGCTGAAAGTCTGCAGTGTCCCTTCACTCGGCAAGATTTTTTTCTTGTCTATTATAGCTAATTCCTTCATTCATTTTTGTTCAGCCTCTTAACTTTTCCTTCTGTATTGCCTTTGGTCTCCAAGGCAATTACCCTGAAAAAGGCTGGCAAGCAAATGAAATGCGTGCTCTCCTCTGCCTCGTCTTCGTCAGTTTCTGAAAATGCTGCTGCTTTGTAGAAGAAAAAGTCATCAAAGAAGTCTAGAAAGACTGATTGACAGAAGTAAAGGGAGACTTCAACTAATCCATATACAGTACAGTATGCAAGACAGATGCTGAAATACCGAGAATTGACCCAAAGAAGGAAGGTGTCTTCATATATAGAGAAGCATATGATTGGAAGCTCTGCACTTTCCTGTTTGCTCAACCGATATCGAGTCTCTGTAGGCTTCAAGCGATCTATCATCGTTTGCGTGAGAGAAAGATGCAATCAGGAACCGACCTAACCAAGGAAGGTATCTCGCCGTTGCTCTATAGGATTGTATGCTATTTCTACCGCTGCCTGGTCTTTTAGGGGATAGAGCACACTCATTGTTGTTCCAGGTGAAGAAATCCTATCTCCTTTCCCTTCTGGATGTACAAGAAGCATCTCGGTCTTGCCCCCTAAAGGTACTCTGATATCGAAGGCAAGGAAGATGGCTGGTAGTAAGGCTCTGTTGCATTTGCGCAATAGAGATGCTACCACTAGAGAGTAATTGAGTCCTTTAACTGGCCAGACAGTACTACATTGGATTCTTCTGGTCATGGCTCATTTTCCTTTACATATACCGAAAAGTCAGGCCTATTCTTTCCCCATTCTCCTGTCCTCACACTGAAGAATACTGAGATTACCAAACTATTCTTCTGGCGAATGGGTTAACTACTGCACTGTAATTATTATTGGTGTTAGGAGCTTAGCTGTAAATATTTTACAAAAAAGTCTTATGTTGCAATAAGATTTAGTTTTGACAGCTGTTTCACGAAGGTCATTTGAATATATATTTCAGGAATTTTATAGATCTAAACCAAATATTTAATCCACTTGGCTACATGAAAATACTACCGCCGGAGAGTTATGGGGTCCTTTGACTGGCTAGACCGTACAACATTGAATCCTTCTCTGGTTATGGTTCTTTCTCTTTGCCTACACATACGCCAAATAGTCTGGCCTATTCTTTACAGATTCACCTGACAACACAGATTACCAAACAATTCTTCTTCGCTCAAAGGGTTAACTACTGCACTATTTATTCAGTGGCTACTTTCCTCTTGGTAAGGGTAGAAGAGACTCTTTAGCTATGGTAAGCAGCTCTTCTAGGAGACGGACGCTCCAAAATCAAATCATTGTTCTCCAGCCTTGGGTAGTGTCGTAGCCTCTGTACCATGGTCTTCCACTGTCTCTTGGGTTAGAGTTCTCTTGCTTGAGGGTACTCTCAGGGACACTATTCTATCTGACTTCTCTTCCTCTGGTTTTGTTAAAGTTTTTATAATTTATGTGGGAAATATTTTAAAGTTATTACTCTTGAAATTTATTTTTCCTTGTTTCACTTCCTCACTGGGCTATTTTACCAGTTGGGGCCCCTGGGCTTCTAGCATCTTGCT
Source organism: Palaemon carinicauda (assembly GCF_036898095.1). Lineage (NCBI taxonomy): Eukaryota > Metazoa > Arthropoda > Malacostraca > Decapoda > Palaemonidae > Palaemon > Palaemon carinicauda. The sequence goes on along the minus strand of NC_090759.1, from coordinate 78,971,549 downwards.
TTTCCAACTAGGGTTGTAGCTTAGCAAGTAATGATAATAATAAAATGTTTAATATACTGTAATGTCAGTCTTTGGTTATAATCAGAATTTACTGTACTATAGTCAATTTTTTTTAGTGAGACAGATTTACACCGACTCTCTCTCTCTCTCTCTCTCTCTCTCTCTCTCTCTCTCTCTCTCTCTCTCTCTCTCTCTCTCTCTCTCTCTCTCTCTCTCTCAGAATGGAGATATTCATGTTTTGCTATAAATCTAGATTTTTAGCAATTTCATCATTTCCTGAAAATCAATCAATGAATGGCCTCCCTGGTCCATATAACTCAAATTTCATGCATTCATTAGTGCATGAATGCATATTCAGAGATCTGTAGTAATGATTGCACCTTTGAAAAAAATCCTGGTGTCATAAAGTCTTAATTTCCCTCAGTATTGTCAATAGATAAAGTTGCCTTGACAAAAGCAACGTTTGTGGATAGTGTATTACTCATTTGTCCCTACTTTTTACCCTTCCGCTGTATACCTCTTGCATCATCCTCTTTTGGCTGAATTACTCTGACTTATGGCCAAAATTTTATGAAATAAAATCTACAATACAAACGTCATCATTACAAGCCAAGCTAGAGATACTACTACTAGAGAGTTATAGGGTCCTTTGACCGGCCTGACATTGGGTCCTTTCTGTTTACAGTTCACTTAACCTTTGCCTACACATACACTGAATAGTCTGGCATATTATTTACAGATTCTCTTGTCATCATACACCTGACAACACTGAGATTACCAAACAATTCTTCACCCAAGGGGTTAACTACTACACTGTAATTGTTCAGTGGTCACTTTCCTCTTAGTAAGGGTAGGAGAGAGACCTTAGCTAAGGTAAGCAGCTCTTCTAGGAGGGCACTCCAAAATCAAGTCTTGGGCAGTGTCATGGCCTCTGGACCATGGTCTTCCATTGTCTTAGGATTAGAGTTCTCTTGCTTAGGGGTACACTATTCTATCTTATTTCTCTTCCTCTTGTTTTGTTAAGTTTTTATAGTGTATGTAGAAAATATTTTATTTTATTTTTCCTTTCCTCACTGGGTAATTTTCCCTGTTGGAGCCCTTGGGCTTATAGCATCCTGCTTTTCCAACTAGGGTTGTAGTTAAGCAAGTAATGAGAATATAGGCCTAGCTGGAAAATCAGCTTTCTACAAGTCCAAGATCTCCAACAGGGAAAGTATCTCCGTTTGGAAAGGAATTTAGGGAAGTACTAAATAAACTATATGATAAATTGAATATATTAAAATCAATAACATAAAAATAAAGTAGATAATTTATATAAACTATGAAACTAGACATATTAACCTGTTAAATAGAAAAGTATTTCTAACTAGTTTTATCGGAAGTTACACCTATTCAACTGCCGGATAGAATTATTCCAGAATCTGGTCACAGCTGGAATAAAACTTAAAGTATCCTGAAGTATTTGGTCTCTATGATAGAGAAGGCTAAAATAGAATTGCCTGTCTACCTGGTACAGGATGGTAACCTACAATATGTGAAAATCTAAATGTAATAGACAGAATTATGAAAGATGTTGAGCTACATGCGGGAAGAACTAAATGAACTATGGTGTCATAGATTAATATCCAGATGGAAGTAAAAGAATTTAATGTACTGAAAGTTTTTGTCTAACAAATTAAGATGAGTCTACATCTTAAGACCAGACAGGAGAGCAATGGTCTACTCAAAGTAAGGTAGAATGAAAGAATTAAATGATTTTCTTATAGATTGATCAACACATCTTAGAAGACTCAATGTGCCAATTTTTATGCACTTTGAAAGAAGAAACAAACGGTATATTGCTCAAAAGTAAATTTGGTATCCAGAACCACATCCAGAATTATGGTGTGTGTGTGTGTGTGTGTGTGTATATATATATATATATATATATATATATATATATATATATATATATATATATATATATATAGGCTATATAGGCCTATGTGTGTATATACTGTATATAAGCCTATATATATATATATATATATATATATATATATATATATATATATATATATATATATATATATATATATATATATATATAGGCCTATGTGTGTATATACTGTATATAGGCCTATGTATATATATATATATATATATATATATATATATATATATATATATATATATACATATATATATATATATATATATATATATATATATATATATATATATATATATATATATATATATATATAGGCCTATGTGTGTATATACTGTATATAGGCCTATGTATATATATATATATATATATATATATATATATATATATATATATATATATATATATATATATATATATATATATATATATATATATATATATATAGTTAGAGACAGTGCAAATACAAAGGTGTTGAGAAGCTACTATCATTGACATTTGACAGAAGCTACATACCACCATACTTTGAGTTTTGTTAGGATTCAACTTCGTCCCCCATAATTTGCAACATGTAGGCCTACAAATTCTAGCTAGATTTCTATAGCACCACAAACTCAAACTTTTATTTGTAGTTACATATAGAGGAGCCACTGTGCTTGGCCTACTTTCAATCATATTTTAAGCTTTTTAAGGGTTTAACTTCATTCACAATCATGTTCTTATGTGCCATAATATCAAGCTCAGGAAATGAGCTCCTAAACGAAATTTTATCAGAACAAATTCTAGATCATAAAATCTTATAAATGGTTAAAATAAAACAAAATCTTCGAGTCAGACCAGGAATAGATTGAATAATGATAATCTGCCATTAGTAATTTTAGAATATATATGAATAGTGGATTCGTGTGTCAGCAATTGCAACAGTGTTGCCAGATATGGGTATTTTGGTTGTCTGACGGTGATAGTCTATACTTAATTCTATGAAAAGGAAATAAAGATGAGTAAACCTTTATATTTATACAATTAGTTTACTTGCACTTATATGAAGAATATTGAGTAATTTCTATATTGGTAAAGCCTAAGTGATCAGAAGAAAATATATTCGTGGAAATGGGGATTTTTTGTTGGTTTTGGGTACATAATTCTATGAAAAGGAAATAAAGATGAGTAAACCTTTATATCTATACAATTTGTTTACTTGCACTTATATGAAGAATATTGAGTAATTTCTATATTGGTAAAGAAAATATATTCGTGGAAATGGGGATTTTTGTTGGTTTTGGGGGGGATCTTTAGACTAAAGCATCTGGTAACACTGCAAAACTCCAACTTCGGCGCGATAGTCATCCTTGTTAGAAGTGTTTTCGATTATTCCGTGTAATATCGTCATATTTCGCGTATCAAGCTTTAAATTGTTATCACTAAGGACACCAGCAAGGCTGGCATACTTTGTTTTCAAGAGAGGAATTGGTGAGTATTATGAAATTACGGTTTATGTCTAATATTTCAACTTTAATTCATATTGCTCTAGGGTTTCCCCTATTGCACACGGATGCTGAATAACCTCCCGACCCCAGTGCAGGATTTTTTTTGCTAATTCCTAAAGAAATCCAGTTAATTGTCTTTTAGGTAATGTCGAACATTGTTATATTCATTTACGTTAATAAATATGAAATTCTTGGAAAGTTAGCTTGGTTTATTCTTATAGACTACCAGGCGAGGTTGCCTAGGCCTATAGATATGTAATGCTTTGATTTATAGCCGGACAGGAAGGATTTAATGTATGATTGATTACGAGCCAAACATTATTTCCCAGTGCAAATGGAGGAATGTTGACAGTTAAGACATTTTTCCTTTGTTTTACTAAACATAGGCCTATTGATCGACTAGAATGTAAGTACATTTTTGGGCTCAGGCCATGTCGCCCTGATGGAAGGTTCCTTTAGTAGCTTCCTTAGGGTATATATGACTACAGTGGATATTTCCAGAGAATTAAACTAAAGGTTTCCAGAATTCTAACTTCAGGCGCGAGTACCCTTAAGGTTGCCGTTTAGGATATCGCATAATAATGGGTCGTATTCTTGATACGCCACATAGCTATCTGCACCCCACATAGCGTTTACGCTTCGAGGGGGAAGTTGGTGGCAAGATATGGGAGGAGCCGTTGTAACGGTCTGAACGATCCCCCGGTCTCAGAATTCTCCTTGACATTGTATAATGGTTCTTTTCCCGCCATTAGCTCGCTTCGCTTGCATGAAAATAAAACATCAAGTTCGTATGTACTGGCAAGTGGTAATGTTGAGCTGCGCACGCTAACATTACAGGAAAATAAAACATCAACCTTGTATGAACTGGCAATCGGTAATGTTCGCGCATGCGCAGATTATCAAGGAGAATTCTGAGACCGGGGGATCGTTCAGACCATCACACCGTTACAAAGTTTTCCTCTTACTGTTATTGATACTTGGATGACGTCATAAGCGACGCCATCTTGGCTGACGTCATCACCGCCCGTGAACTCCATTCCTTTTGTAGTAGCGTCTTTGACCAGGTGTTTTTTCCCAGTTGTTTCGCTATTTACTGCAGCATGTCGCAATCTTCACCTACTGTCTCGGGAAGGTTGTATTCTTATACAGTGGTACCTCGACATACGAATTTAATCCGTTCCACAACTGACTTCGGATGTAGAAAATGTTCGGATGTCGAAACGATTTTTCCCATTAGAATGCATTGAAATATATTCTTATACAGTGGTACCTCGACATACGAATTTAATCCGTTCCACAACTGACTTCGGATGTAGAAAATGTTCGGATGTCGAAACGATTTTTCCCATTAGAATGCATTGAAATAGGATTAATCCGTGGTTGAGCCCAAAAACCTATAACTTCTTAATAAACTACTACTGTACACATAATTTCCCATGAGAATAATGCACACTAAATTAGATAATAGACATGTAAATAAGAAGAATAGACATGTAAAAAAGAAGAATTATCAAAAAATGATAAATAAGAAACGGGTTTTTAGCGTCACTTTACCTTAGAAACTCCAGCGCAGGTGTTGTTGGTCTTGCAACGCAGAGAGGAGACGGACGGGCAGCGAGGAGGTAGAGAGGTTAACTACGATAAATGTACACTACCGTAACATATTCTAACTTACACTAAGTGAACTTTAACATAACTTAGCTTATTTTTTTTTATTTTTATATTTTATATTTTTTTTTACATTTTCTATTTTTCTTTTTGATGATTAATTTTAATCACTTTCACTCTCTACACTTAAAATTTATTGAATTTTTTCTCTTCACTCTGCTGTTTTCTTTAAACCACTTCCTTCCTCTTCATCACGAGTTCGCTTCGTAGTTTTTTTCTAAATAAGCTATCGATTGAAAGTTGCTTGGTACAGCTTTTCAGAATGTTTTGAAAATAAGTTGGGGAAACATCATAAAACTGCGCAACTACACGACAAACCTGCAATTTCTTTGGATGGTATTTGTCGATGAAGTCGACCACGTCTTGATATTTTCCTAACACCTCTTTTATTTGCGCCGAACCTATTGCAAGTTCACTCATACGGACGCCACGCTCATGCTTTTCAATAATTCCTTGCTTTACTTCTAAAGAAAGCATTCCCTTATTCCTTTTCTCACCACTACCACTTGCGAAACTAAGCCTTTTAGGACCCATGATTTACGTAAAATACCGTAAAAGGATGAACGTAAAAAATCACGATTAAAACACAGTTAATAGCAGAACACACAGGGCACAACCACACGAAGCCGACGAGAACAGAGGAATATCCCAAGCCACGCTAATTCGCTTCGCTCAAAATCTGTTTTTTGGGCTCGAGCCATGTCCTCCTGATGGAAGATCCCTTCAGCTGCTTCCTACTGTATAATATTTCTGCGAGTGATATTACAAGAGAAGTACCGTCAGGTATCACGGGGTTCCAACCCCCGGAACGACTATCCGTAGGTATTGTGTATAATCAGGGTATTTTTAGTATCCAAATCCATTGTTTACATTTGGGAGGCTGATGGTGGGTTTTGTGCAAGCACTGGTCACGATTGCTTGAAACTTTTTTTTTTTTTTTTTTTCTCCTATTTACATAAATATTAGCTGGCTTTATGTAGTCTACCTATTAATAGCTTCCAAGTATTTATCACAAGTTGCTGGATGGACATGGTGTTTTATAATAGCCAGTTAGCCCCCCGCCCTCTTCAGGTTCATTATATCTCCAAGATTACGCCCCCCCACAGGAGTGTTCAATTTATTTTAGTAATTTATAAACATTTTAAAATATTAAAGGTTTCTCGTGAATGGCAGAAGTAAGGGACTGGGTAATTTGTTAGAGACTGACCCTATATACAAAATTTCGGTGCCCAAGCTCCCTCTCCATCCAAGGTAGGACCAGGGAGGGCCAGGCAATTGTTGCTAATGACTCCACAGATTGACCTATAGGCTCTCCCAAATGCCCCTCCATCCCATGCTCACAAGGATAGTGAGCTTAGTCACTATTATAAGCTATTGAGCTTGAGCGGATCTTGAACACCTGTCCAAGAGATTGTCAGGCAGGAACAATTCCAATATATTATTTTGTTTTTTTTATTATACTGTGCAGAATTCTTAACACTGAGTTCACTATATTATTATTATTATTATTATTATTATTTTTATTATTTTTATTATTATTATTACTTGCTAAGCCTACAACCTTAGCTGGAAAAGCAGGATACTATAAGCCCAAGTGCTCCAAAAGGGAAAATAGCCAGTGAGGAAAGTAAATAAGGAAATAAATAAACAAAAAAATAATTAATTAAGAATACAATAGAAAATCTTAAGAACTGTAGCTACATTGAAATAAATTTTCTTTTATAAACTAAAAAAGCTTAAGAAAAATGGAAAAGAAATAAGACAGAATAGTGTGCCATATATAGACTATAAAACTTAGAAAAAGAAGAGGAGAAATAAGATAGAATAGTGTGTCTGAGTGTAGCCTCAAGTTTGAGCCCAAGATAGTGGACGAATGGCATTACCCAAGAATGTAAAATATATTTCGAAGTAGTTACTCGCATTGTGTAGGCGGCATATCCATGTGCCTTTTCCCAGTATCATACGAGTCTGTCAAGAATGTTTAAATGTGAGCATAGCGAGCTGCAGCGGAACAATGACCAATTTGGTTAAAAGAGTCATTTAAATGATAAGTATTGTACTGTAATTATATGATACTTCAATTCATGTCAGTTACATGAACCTTAAATTTTTTCAACTGGTTTCTTGCTTATTATGCATTTCTGATCATTTATTTTGGTGCAAACCAGTAATTTTTGGTATTTTCCCACCCCAAAACTGCCGTTTCCAAGGTGTTTCTTCATGAATTTTTATGTGGGGTGTATAAAACTCATAAAAGTGTGGTTTTCATTATTAATTATTGCCAGTAATAAAACCAGTTTGTGAAATATATTGTTCATGCATTTGGCTTGAAATAAAAGTACAGTATCATTTAATTAACTCCTCTACATTTTGATAAAAGTTACGTAATACTCTTTAGGCTATTATGTCATAGTAACCGTTAGGGAGAACTGTTTTCAGGTTAGGCACACAGTTTATGCATATTTTCAAATTCACTTTGTTTTCTTTGACTTCATTACTCTGGGGGAAATGGAGAGATCTTAAAAAGATCTAAAAGAAACTTTTAACTAAAGTTTGAAAATGGAAATAAAAGAAATGTTTAACAATTTGGTAGATGCTATTTATAAACATATGTAGTCCAAATAGGAATTATAATCAAATATAGTACTGGGATAGAGTGGGTGCTGTATATATTTACGGTTTCACCACACGTTAAAATGACTCCTCAGGTATTTTCATCGCTGTCTTGTTCTTTAAAAACTCTTTTTTTCCATACTCCGTTGCTGCTTTAAAAAACATATACTCACCTATTGTTCCCTTGAAAATGGAACTGTACCGCACATGTATCACGCTCGTACATGTACACTGTAACGGTATTTCTGTTTTTTGTATATCATTGTTATCGCTCTCCCCTCGCACTGATAACCTGCTTAAGCCTGCATGTCTTGAATCATTGTTTGAATTTTTTGTGCCATTCTTCCTTGGAACGGGTATATATATACTCATGCTCCGTCCAAATGAAGTTAGTTGCATTCACCTCGTTTCTCAATTATTACCTAACTGGCGCGTCAGTACAGAACCTAACATCAGTGGGCAAGAGTAAGAAACAGAGACGGGTGAAGTCCCTTTCTCAACCTGGTCTGTAAAGACACAGCAAAATAAGTAAAGTTAAGTGGGTTTGCCTAAGTTAGTACATTTCCCCTATTTTCCCCACACCTCTAGTATACTGTACTGTCAACATCATTCATCATGGAATTACTGTACAGTACAGAACTTGGGTTCTATTTTTGATGGAAGATGAAGTAAAATATTTTCTTTTATGTAGAAAAAATAGCATTTCCACTATGGCAAAGAACGGGACTGTGTAAATAAAAATCCCCAAAGTCTTATTAACACAATACTGTAGATTGTAACATGATTTCAACACATTAAATACCAGTATTTACCAAGGTTTCAAATGTTTGGTCAACATGCCCTCCCCCCCAATTAAACAGTTACATAGCCCCACAATGGAAAATTGGTGTTAATAGTTGGGAGCAAACTTGAAAATTGATGAATTGTTGGGTTAAAGCCTTATGTAACCTAACCTAACATAGAGTGCTGGGTTCTTGCCTGCCCCCCCCCCCCCCCTTCTAACTTGATACAGTATATGGCATCATGAATGATTGGATGAACTATTGGAAAGCATCTTGACATAACTTGCTGTACTTCAACATAACTTACTAGAACTCTAGGTCCTTTGTGATTTAGAAGGGGTTTTTGCTTCACTTTCTTTTGAGCCCTCAACCAAACTAGTAGTGTTCACTGAAACACATTTTATGTTTACACATATCTCTTGGTCTATTTGTTACGTTCTCCTGTGGGGAATATGTGGCTACTAGCTCATCTTCAACCACAGTGCCCCTAAGACTGATTTGGCATTGTAGTGTTCTATTATTTTTTCCAAATAAAGTGAGGGAATTGTGTTAAGTTAAACAAGCATTTCTAGTAAATTGATTGCAAATTCTCCAAAAACCACAATAGGCTATCAGATAAACATGATTACTCATTTTAAATCATCTAATTCTAAGTACTGTACTGTTAGTCGTATTTTTAGATCTTAGTCCTTTAAATAGGAGTACTGTAGCCTACTGTATGTTTATAGCATGAGCTGGAACATATGTTGAATCATTAACAAGGGAACTGCTGTAGGTGGGGGATTTAATTGCCTGCTTGACTTTATCATGCCACTTTTGTCTTTGGTTGCAATGAGTACTGACATACTCATTGCTGCTCTCCTGAATGTTGGATCTTTTCTGACCTTGATTGCGATAAATATTTGTTTGTTGTCTGTGTAGACATGGCCTTAGGCTAGTCTATTCAAGTGTTTGTTTTTTTAAATGTCTTTTGTTTATAAACTGGTTTTCCTTTTTAGCCATTGTTCTTGATCACTTTCTTCCATCTTGCTGTTCAACTTCTTTTATTTTTTACAGTACTCCAGTTACACGGGGTCCCCACCTCGGTTGCATCTGGGTGACAAATGCAGTCGTTAAATTGCTATTACTAAGAAGACCAGCAAGGCAGGCATACTTTGTTTTCAAGAGAGGAATTGGTGAGTACTATGAAGTTACGATTTTATGTCTAATATTTCAACTTTAATTCATATTGCTCTAAGGTTTACCCTCTTGCACACGGATGCTGAATAACCTCCCGACCCCAGTGCAGGGATTTTTTTGCTAATTCCTAAAGAAATCCAGTTAATTGTCTTCTAGGTAATGTCAAACATTGTTATATTCATTTACGTTGATAAATATGAAATTCTTGGAAAGTTAACTTGGTTTTTGTTCCGTAACCGAAATACAAACCACGCTATTTACATTGGGTTTACCTTTCGGCGTAGCTGAAATGACGAGCCAATAGTTTTTAACGAGGGTTAACTACCCCCGCGCTAGTTAGCGGGGGTAGGGGAAGGGATAGCTTGCTACCCCTCCCCCCCCACACACCGGTGATTTGCTTCACTTCACTTTTGGCTTCGGCGATGAACAGACGTGTCTGTCCATCGTCCTCGTTGACAGCCTTAATCTTTTTCTGCTTTTTCTTTGTTTGTGTGTGTGTGTTTAGAAGTTGACCACCTTTATTGTTCACTGGAATTGCCGGCCGCCCTTGTGGTACTTTTATGTCGGCGGTGGACACAGATCCTCACACCCTTTGCCCGCAGTGTCGAGGCCGACGGTGTGATAAAGAGAATACGTGTAGTGAGTGCAGGGAGTGGTCTGCCTCCCAGTGGGAAAGGTTTGGCCGCCGGCGTAAGAAGAAGTCCAAGAGAGACCGTTCTCCTTCCGGGGTTGCCTTGAAGGAGGAAGGTTCTCGGGACTCTTCTTTCGCCGCCCAAACCTCCTAAGGAGAGTCTGCCTAGTGGGAGCGCACGCCCTAGTTCTGTTTCCCGACCTTGGATTGGGGGAGAGGGCGTCGCCTCCCATAGCGGGGCGGTTCCTCCTCCTCCTCCGGGGGAGGTTATTGTTGATGAATCTTTGTCTAACGATGATCTTTTTCAGATTTGGGCTTCCCTGGGGCTTAAGGGCCTGCCCTCCAGGATAGCCCTGATTGACCTTGTCCAGTTAGGGGCCGCTGTTAAGCAGTCACCGGTGATAGCAGAGGTAGACCCTCAGTCTATCGTCGACGTTGTGGTGACACAGGCTTCCGACGGGGCAGGTCAGTCCTCTGCAGGTGCCGTTGTGGATGTTGGTGCTGTCGGCTCTCCTCCCCTTTCCGTACATCCTTTGAAGGGGGAAGGGAGTCCCGTGGGCTCTTCTGCTGCCCAGCCTCCCTCTAAGGGGAGTGCTTTGACTGAGACTCCCCTTCGGAGGACTGATGGTCCTGACGATCTTCCTCGTGGCCGCCTTCGCCGTAAGGCTCACCGTCTGCTGCGTCGCAAGGGCCTCCCGTCTCCTTATAAGGGTGTTAAGAGGCGCCTTTTTGGATCTTCACCACCTTCCTCCGAAGGGGACTCTCCTCGCCGTAAACAGCCTGCAGCTCCAGCTTCCTTAGACACCTCTGGGGATCGGTCTCCTACGCCTTCCAGACCTTCAACTTCTGGGGCAGATGTTCAGCAGCCAGACCTCGTCACCCGACGGGCAACGGTCCCTTCGGGGCAAAGGGATTCTTCCCTTGCGTGTCAGGGTTCCCCTGCGCTCCCTTCTGCAGTGTTAGCACACAGGCGCTCTCCTGCAGTGTTGGCGCAGGCTCTCTCCTGCAGTGTTAGCGCACAGGCGCTCTCCTGTTGGTCAGCGATCTCCTGTTCGCCAGCGCTCTCCTGATGATCGCCCCTCTTCTCGCCAGCGCTCTCCTGAGGACTTCCTTCAACCTGTTGTTCCTGTTGAGCGCCCAGCGCGCCAGCGTTCCCCTGCTCTCCCTTCTGCAGTGTTAGCGCACAGGCGCTCTCCTGCTCGTCAGCGCTCTTCTGACCGTCAGCGCTCTCCTGTTTGTCAGCGCTCTTCTGAGGACCATCGCCAGTGCTCCCCTGTGGTCTCCGAATATCCTGCAGTTCCTGTTGTGCGCCCCGCGCGCCATGAGTTTCCTGAGGGTCCTCGCGATCCTCAGCTTGTTCTTGCACAACATCGCTCGCGTTCTCCAGCGCGTTTCCAAAACGCACGTACGCCCACGCGCTTCCTGTTCCTGTGCCTGTTCGTGAACGTTCGCCTCTGCGCCCCGCGCCGACTGTTCCCTCACAGGATTCCATGCGTCGCCCTCTTGCTCGCCAGTGATCGCCAGCTCTCCAGCGATCACAGACGCTTCAACATTCGCCTGCTCGTCAGCGTTCTCCTGCGCGTCAGCGATCACCTGAACATCGGCGATCTCCAGACCGCCTGCGTGACCTATCGCCTGCGCGCAAGCGTTCTCCAACGCGCCGTCACCCAGAAGATCTGGAAGGACATGGGTCGCCTTCTGTTAGCTCGCCCTCGCGCGGTCATTCGCCTACGCGATCTACGCGCTATCGCTCGCCAACGCGCCATCGCTCGCCAACGCGCCATCGCTCGCCTACGCGCCAGCGTTCACCAGCGCACCACCGATCGCCTGCTCCCAATCGCTCTCCCACGCGCTACAGGTGTCCTGAACAACATCGTCAGCGGTCATCGGAGCTTTCTCGCTCGCCCACGCGTCAACACGCTCCCTCGCCGACGCGCCCACGCGTTCGTTCACCGGCTCGCCCATGCGCTCGTCGCCTGTACGCCCTCGTGCCCACTCGCTTGTGCGCCCACGCGACCACCGTTCGCGCCGGATTTCGCAGCCCGTGACAGCAGCAGGAACGCGTGTCGCCAGACCGCGCTCAGGATCGCCTCCACCAAAGCGCAGGACTCTTGTGCAGGATAGGGAAGACACTTCAGAGAGAGGTCAGTGCGACTTTCTTCCCCTTTGCCTTTTCAGGAAGGTCCAGTGGTGTCCACTCCGAAGGATTGCCCGATCCCCTTCCCTCCAGCGGGGATTTCGGACTCTGTTTGGTCCTCTGATGCGGGCGTTAGTAAAGGCTATGAAGCCCGCACTCGCCGATCAAGGTCACAAGCCAACGACTGCCTCACCTCCGCTGAAGAGAAGGAGAGGATTGGACTTCGTGGTGACTTTCCCCAGGAAGAAGTTGGTTCCTAAGAGGTCTGTCGGGAAGGCCCCATCCCTTTCGCAGGCGTTTTCTCCTTCTCCCGTGGACGAGGCTTTTCCGTCCTCGGGTGAGTCCAGTGAGGTGATGGTCTCCCCCTCGGCACCAAGGAGGGAGCCTTCTCCTCATGCAGGAGAATCTTCTCGCGCGGAAGGTGCTCTCCAAACCTCTTTGTTGGGATCCTGTATCCCTCCCAGGAGGGAACCCAAGGACTCCAAGACCATCCCGAAATAGTCTTCAAGGATTCGCCAGGAACCCGCTGCTCCCCGGGAGAACATCCACACTTCGACCCAGGAAGAGATTCCGGGGACGGGAGACTTAGCTGCCAGCCCGCAAGGAGGAGACCAGCAGGAATCTGAACATGCCTTCTGGCAGGTCCTGAGCCTGATGAGGCAACTCAACGGGTTCATGGATCCCGTGATCGCCCCCCCGAGAAGGCAAGGACACTGTCCTGGACCAGGTGTTTGATGTTCAGGAAGCCCCTAAGACCAGTGCGGCTCTGCCCTGGTCTCGGGGATTGAAGAGTGCCAGAGCCAGGGCCAATGCCCAACTCGCGGTTCTTGCCTCCTCCAGTCGTTCCTCTGCCGGGAAGAAACTCATCCCACCTCCTCGTCTCCAGCAGAGGAGGTATTTTGAGATCTTGGGTGAGTCTAGTCTTGCTCTTCCTCTCCATCACTCTGTAATAGAGCTGGCTAAGGGAGTTCCTTTCGAGAAGCTCTCCGCCCGGCAGGTGTGGTTCTCGGCGTCGGAGATCCTGAGCCATGAGAAGGTCGCGAAGTGCGCCATGCAGGCCACTTCGTGGCTGGATATATGGCTAGGAACTCTGTGCATCCTATTGCGCTCCAAGGACTTGTCTAAGGAGACCAATAGGAAGGCCCTGGAGACCTCCTTACTCTTGGGCACCCGCTCCATCGAGTTCCTGGCGCACCAGGTCACCACCCTGTGGGCCAACTCGGTATTGAAGCGGCGCGATGCGGTGACCGAGAGGTTCCACCCGAAGGTCCCCGCTGTGGATGTCTGTAGGCTCAGACATGCTTCCCTCCTTGGGGAGAATCTGTTGGAGCCACAGGATATGGAGCGAACGGCTGAGAGGTGGAGGAAATCTAGCCAGGACTCCCTCCTCCATAGGGCCCTTACAACTCGGCCCTATAAGCCTCCAGCTCCGCAGCAACAGCAGCCGCAGCCTCGTAAGGCACCGAAGCAGGCACTGGCAGCTAAGAAAGTGGTGTGTAAGCCCCAGCCCTTTCCAGCCAAGGTTAAGAGGGGCGGTAAGTCCTCCAGGGGAGGCAAGACTCCTAGAGGGAGCGGCCGCGGCCGCAAACACTAGGAGTGGCAATCCCCCCGCGTGTCCACCTGTGGGGGGATGCCTTCGACGTTGCGTGCACAGGTGGCAGCAACACGGGGCCGATGCTTGGATGGTTTCGGTGATCGGCCAAGGCTATCGCGTCCCGTTCATAACATCTCAACCTCCCCTGACAGCGAATCCAGTGTCGTTGAACTCCTATGCCATGGGATCGGTAAAGGGGCTAGCCCTTCGGGCAGAAGTCGAGACAATGCTCAAGAAGGATGCTCTCCAGGAGGTCGTCGACGGCTCCCCAGGCTTCTTCAGTCAACTCTTTCTTGTAAAAAAGGCGTCTGGAGGCTGGAGACCTGTCATCGACCTCTCGGCTCTGAACGGGTTTGTCAAGCAAACTCGGTTCAGCATGGAGACAGCGGACACGGTCAAACTTGCGGTGAGACCTCTAGACTTCATGTGCACACTGGATCTAAAGGACGTGCACTTCCAGATCCCAATCCATCTGTCTTCCAGGAAGTACTTGAGATTCTGCCTAGACGACCAGATCTACCAGTTCAAGGTGCTGTGTTTCGGTCTCCACAGCACCTCAGGTATTTACCAGAGTGTTCACCCTGATTTCATCTTGGGCGCACAGGAACGGCATCCGTCTCCTTCGTTATCTGGACGACTGGCTGATCCTAGCAGACTCGGAGTTGACCCTTCTTCGGCACCGAGACAGGCTTCTAGGTCTTTGCCAGGATCTGGGGATCGTGGTAAACCTCGAGAAGTCCTCTCTGCAGCCGTCCCAACGACTGGTTTATCTAGGCATGCTGATAGACACCAATCTCCACAAAGCCTTTCCATCAGACGACAGGATAGCAAGGCTGAGGAGGGTGGCGGAACCCTTCCTCAGGCGAGAAGAGCTTCCCGCCCAATCGTGGTTGCGTCTCTTAGGTCACCTGTCCTCCCTGGCTCGTCTGGTTCCAAACGGCCGCCTCAGGATGAGATCCCTGCAGTGGCGGCTCAAGTCCCGGTGGAATCAAGGATCCGATTCCCCGGACGTTCAGGTCCCGATAGGATCTTTGGAACGGACGGACCTGCGGTGGTGGCTGGTCGACGAGAACCTGCGAAAGGGAGTGAGTCTTCTCGTCCTCCCCCCGGAATTGACACTGTTTTCGGACGCGTCAAAAGAAGGGTGGGGGGCGCACGTTCTGAACCAGAGGACCTCATGCCTTTGGTCAGAATCAGAAAAGTACCTGCACATCAACCTGCTAGAGTTGAAGGCCGTCTTTCTGGCTCTTCAACAGACCCTGGCGGGTCACTCCGTGGTGGTGATGAGCGACAACACCACGGTAGTGGCTTATATCAACAAGCAGGGAGGCACTTTTTCGTAGCAGCTATCCCATCTTGCAGTAGAGATTCTGAGGTGGACCGAAGTCCACTCGATAACACTATCAGCTCGCTGACAGTCTGAGCAGGGCCTCGCAGATAGTCAGTACCGAGTGGTTTTTGGATCCTCAGATAGCCAACAAAGTCTTGACTTTGTGGGGTTCCCCGACCGTGGACCTGTTCACGACAGCGTTGAATTTCAAGCTGCCTATGTACTGCTCCCCAGTCCCGGACCCCAAGGCTCTCTGGCAAGATGCTTTCCAGCAACGGTGGGATAACATCGACGTGTACGCCTTCCCACCGTTCTGTCTGATGAGAAGGGTGCTCAACAGGACCAGACTATCGGTCAACTGTTCGATGACTCTGGTAGCTTCGCTATGGCATCACGCGGAATGGTTCCCTGACCTTCTGCAGCTCCTGACGGAGCTCCTGAGAGAACTTCCTCCACAACACGAGCTTCTCGGACAACCCCACTCCAACATCCCTCACAAGGCCGTGGCCTCGCTTCGGTTTCACGCCTGGAGACTGTCCAGCGTCTCCTCACGGAGAGAGGCTTTTCGCAACAGGTTGCGGAGAGAATGTCTCGGCACCTGCGAAAGTCCTCTGAGGAAGTCTACCAGGCGAAGTGGAGAGTCTTTTGTGGTTGGTGTCGTGGGAGGGGTATCTCTCCACTCGATGCCACTATTCCAGCAATAGCGGAGTTCCTCGTATATCTGCGGGAGGAAATGCGCCTTTCTGTCTTGGCAGTGAAAGGCTATCGCTCAGCCTTAAGCTTGGCTTTCAGGCTGAAATGCGTGGACATTTCTTCCTCGCTAGAACTCTCTCTACTCATACGTAGCTATGAGCCTACCTGCCCCCAGTCGGAAGTGAGACCACCTCCTTGGAACGTGGTTCGTGTCCTCAGGGCTCTTAAGAGACCTCCCTTCGTACCATTACGCCACGCCCCCGATCGCCACCTATCTTGGAAGACTGCTTTCCTACTCGCTTTGGCTTCGGCCAAGCGGGTTAGTGAACTTCATGGTCTCTCGTACGACATCGCCCATTCAAGGGGATGGGGGGAGGTAACGTTCAGGTTCGTCCCTGAGTTTGTTGCCAAGACTCAGAATCCTGGGGTGCCGAATCCTCGGTTCGACTCTTTCAGGATCGCGAGTCTCCGTTCTGTAACAAGCGACCCAGACCAGCTGGTACTATGTCCAATGAGGTGTCTGAGGTACTACTTGAAGAGAACAGCTGCAGTCCATCCTCAAGTGCGAGCATTGTTTGTAAGCACAGGCAGGACGAAGAGGAGGGTCACCAGGAACACCATCTCTGCTTGGATTCGAAGGGTTATCCACCACGCCTTGAATCCAGATCCTCCTCCGTCCCGTCGCCCTAGGTCACACGACGTCAGGGGTGTTGCTACGTCCCTGGCCTTCAAGAGAAACTTCTCTGTGACGCAGGTGCTTCAAGCTGGGGTCTGGAAGCGTCGAATGACCTTCACAGCCCACTACCTGCTGGATGTGACCCACAGGAGCCTCGATACGTTTTCTATCGGCCCTGTGGTGGCTGCACAACAGCTGGTCTAACCTCAGGCTCCTTTATGGACAAGTAGCAGTAGGTTGAGGGCGTTGTTACCCGGTTTTAGTCTGCGTGAATGAAAGAGTATGTCTGACCCTTACTTCTTTCTTCATTCTCCCCTCTCTTGGGGAAGCAGCATCCTGGTCTTCGCATAGCTGACCTCGACCTCTGCAGGTAACCCATGCTTCCTTGTGCTCCTAGTATTAAGCTTAATACTGTCGCGTCCCCCATACCCTGACGAGGTGGTATTGGGAATGTCCTATCCTAGATTCCTAACTAAAGGTCTCAAGGTCAACTTCATAGGACGAGTCACACTTTCCTCCACACACAACTTATGTAGGGCACTCGTTCCTAGCGAAGCAAGGAACTTGTGAGGTGCAGGGGCTCCTTCTCTCAAGTGCTACTCGCTGAGAGGCGGAGTTCCCGGGCAAAGCCGAAGTGAGTAAGGCTGGGGACTTTCCACCCTTCCTAAGGGGTAAGTCGCCCAATGTAAATAGCGTGGTTTGTACTGTATTTCAGTTACGGAACAAATGACAAATTCAGAGATAATTTGTATTTTTCCTAACCATACAAACCTTAGCTATTTACACATATTTGCCCGCGTGCCTGGCCCCCAAGTCAAGTCCTACCTCTAAGTGAAGTGAAGCAAATCACCGGTGTGTGGGGGGGGAGGGGTAGCAAGCTATCCCTTCCCCTACCCCCGCTAACTTGCGCGGGGGCAGTTAACCCTTTTAAAAATTATTGGCTCGTCATTTCAGCTACGCCGAAAGGTAAACCCAATGTAAATAGCTAAGGTTTGTATGGTTAGGAAAAATACAATTTTCAATATTAATCTTACCCGATGATCATGTAGCTGTCAACTCTGTTGCCCGACAGAAAAATCTAAGGTCGGGATACGCCAGCGATCGCTATACAGGTGGGGGTGTACACAACAGCGCCATCTGTCGAGTAGGTACTCGGGTACTTCTTGTCAACAAAAACTCAATTTTTCCTCTGTCGTGCCACCGGCAAGACCTACTTGGATACGCTGTTGTTTCTGGAGTTGTTTTTCACGATTTTGGTGATGTATTCGCTCTAGATTTTAGCCTTCGCTATTCAGGAACCTTTATCATTAGCTTATCAAGCTTTTTGATTAGATTTGGATTAAATGTTAATGAACTTTGCTAGATTTTGGAATTCCCCCTTGACTATTTCTACAATTCAAGATGTCTGACCATTCTCAAGTCCCTAAGTACAGGCAGTGTAGCGTTAGGGCTTGTTCTAGGCGTCTTCCGAAGGCCTCCATAGATCCTCACACCGTTTGTTCCAATTGTAGGGGTAAATCCTGTCAATTGGAAGATCGATGTGAGGAATGCGCTGGGCTTTCGGAATTCGATTTTAACGAATTCCTAAAGAATGCACGTAGGCTAGAGAAGGATAGGATCAGGAGGAGTTCTTCTCACTCTTTTGATTTTTCCTCTCCCCATGCCCCTCAACCTACTCCTTCCCCTGTAGTGGTGACTCCCGACCCTGCTACTAGTGCTCAACCCTCCATGGCGGACATGATGCGTGCCATTCAGGCTCTTGGTGACAGAGTGGAGTCATTAGCTAATGACCGGAATCAACTTTTGGCTGATGTCAAAGAGTTGAAAGCGCAAAGTGCAGTGGGAAGTGTAGTGAGTGCAAGTGAAGTGAAAAGTGTCAGTGTCAGTGTTGCGCATGAGGGTACATCTGTTCGTGCCAGTCGTCCTCCCAGTCCGGGACCTCTTGCAAGCTCCCAAGCCCAGGGGAGAAGCAATGTCGAAGGACCAAAGGGTTCGGCAGGCCTTGATCAGCGTACGGATGTACCCTCAGTGGTTGCGGACGTATCTGTCAGAGATCGTCCCATCCACAAACAGACGAATGAGCCCTATCATTCCTCGTCTGTGGAAGAAGTTTCGAGGAAGAAACGTTGGACCAAGGTCTCACGACCTCTCAAGCGTAAGGTCCCTTCCGAGCGAGTCCAACGGCCCAGGTGTAGCCACTGGGTCAGTTCGGACTCGCCGCAGTCTTCCGAAGACTGCACACCTCCCAAGAGAGGTAGAGTGGTTCCGCAGCAGGCAACTACTCCGTCTGTTGCCGCACCAACCACGGTAGATCCTAAGTGGTCCATGCTGCAGACTATGCAGTCTCAGCTTGCTTCCTTTATGCAGGAGTATCGTGCTGAGAAGGTTGACACTGCACCAGTTAACCTACAACCTGCCACGGTTGTGCGCTCAGCAGATACTGCGGCTGCCTGCTCCCACACTCCACCTGTGAGAGCTCCACCACCGATGCGCAGTCCACCCTGCCAGATGCATGTTCATGCTGCACCCTCCGTTGACTTGCGTGAGCTACCGCATCAGCAGTGGGAAGGTGCTGTCGAGCTGCCGTGTTTTGACACAATGCGGCATGCTCCGCAACCCATGCGGCATGCTCCGCAACCCACGGCAGTCCCTCCCACGCACCAGCACTCTGCTTTTGTTGTTGCCAGCTCGCAGACTGACCAGCAGCGGCATGATGTTGGATCCGCAGCAGCTACGCATGCACCCGTGCTGCCGGATTCAGCCGTTCAGCTTTCTGCTCCACCTTTGCCACTGCCTCCTCAGCTTTCGGATGATGGAGTATCTGATGACGACGAAGCTGCGCATTTGGACGATCCGCACTCCGACTTAGAAGAACCCAAGTCTACGCCTCCCTCCTTAGACTTTCGGAAAGTCCTTGCCTTGTTCAGGGACTTGTATCCGGAACAGTTTGTGTCTGCAACCCCTCGCTCTCCTCCCTCCGAGTTTGCTTTGGGCATGCAGTCAGCAGCTCCTGCCTTCACCAAACTTGTACTCGCACGCTCATCCAAGAGAGCTTTGAGGGTTATGGGAGAGTGGTTGCAGTCCAAGAAGCAGCTGGGAAAGTCTGTTTTCATCTTTCCGCTTACCAAGCTTGCTTCCAAATCTAGCGTCTGGTATGCCACGGGAGAGGAATCCGGCTTGGGAGTTCCTGCCTCTGCCCAGGGCGACTTCTCAAGTCTGGTTGACTCTCCCCGCAGGCTGGCTATGAGACGATCTAAGATTTGCTGGTCCTTTTCTGACATGGATCATTTGTTGAAGGGAGTCTTTCGGGCTTTTGAGATCTTCAACTTCCTCGATTGGTGTTTGGGAGCGTTAAGCAGAAAGACTTCCCCTTCGGATAAGGACTCTGCCATGCTTATCATGTCTAGCATGAACAAAGCCATTCGGGATGGGTCCGGTGAACTTGCGGCTTCGTACGTGTCGGGAGTGCTTAAGAAGAGAGAACCTCTTTGCTCCTTCTTGTCGGCTGGGATCACTCCTTGCCAGAAGTCGGAGTTGTTGTTTGCTCCGCTTTCCAAGTGTCTCTTTCCGGAAGAGCTGATCAAGGGGATGGCTGCCTCGTTGATCCAGAAGGATACCCATGACCTGGTGGCGTCCTCCGCACGTAAGGCCAAAGCTTTACCTTCCGTGCCTAGACCTAGGATGGACACACCAGCGTCTAGGTTCATCCCGCCCTTTCGTGGCAGAACCTCCAGCAGAGGAGGTACCCGTGCCGACAGTCATCGTGGCAAATCGAAGAAGGGTTCCAAGTCCTCAAAAGGCAGAATCTGACTGCCTACCTCTCCAGACAGCAGTGGGAGCCAGGCTCAAGAACTTCTGGCAAGCTTGGGAGAACAGAGGTGCAGACGCTCAGTCTGTGAAGTTGCTAAGGGAGGGGTACAGGATTCCGTTCTGCCGCAGTCCCCCTCTAGCAACTTCTCCCATCAACCTCTCTCCCAACTACAAGGAGAAGGACAAGAGGCTAGCTTTGCATCAAGAGGTGTCGCTCTTGCTACAAAAGGGAGCGGTAGTCATAGTCCGGGACCATCAATCCCCGGGCTTCTACAACCGTCTCTTCCTGGTAGCGAAGAAGACAGGAGGTTGGAGACCGGTGCTGGACGTCAGTGCTCTCAATGCTTTTGTCACCAAGCAGACGTTCACAATGGAGACGACGAAGTCGGTCCTAGCAGCGGTCAGGAAGGAAGACTGGATGGTCTCATTAGACCTGAAAGACGCATACTTTCATGTCCCCATCCATCCAGACTCCCAACCTTTCCTAAGGTTCGTCTTTGGAAAGGTCGTGTACCAGTTCCAAGCCCTGTGCTTTGGCCTAAGCACGGCACCTCTTGTGTTTACCAAACTGATGAGGAATGTGGCCAAATTCCTTCACTTGGCAGACATCAGAGCCTCCCTCTATTTGGACGACTGGCTTTTAAGAGCTTCGTCAAGTCGTCGCTGTCTGGAGAATCTCAGATGGACTATGGATATGACCAAGGAATTGGGTCTCCTGGTCAATATAGAGAAGTCCCAACTCGTCCCATCCCAAACCATTGTCTATCTAGGTATGGAGATTCAGAGTCGAGCTTTTCGGGCTTTTCCGTCGGCCCCCAGGATCAGTCAAGCCCTAGAATGCATCCAGAGCATGCTGAGAAGGAACCGATGTTCAGTCAGGCAGTGGATGAGTCTAACAGGGACACTTTCATCGCTGGCCCAGTTCATCGAGTTAGGGAGACTCCACCTCCGCCCCCTTCAGTATCATCTAGCTGCTCACTGGAGAAAGGACATGACGCTAGAGGCAGTCTCTGTCCCTATTTCCGAAGAGATGAGGTCTACACTGACGTGGTGGAAGAACAGCATTCTTCTCAAGGAAGGTCTACCATTGGCTGTTCAGACCCCCGACCACCGTCTCTTCTCGGACGCATCGGACACCGGCTGGGGTGCGACACTGCACGGACAGGAATGCTCGGGCACGTGGAATCAGGAGCAAAGAACACTTCACATCAACTGCAAGGAGCTATTGGCAGTTCATCTGGCCTTGATAAACTTTAAGTCCCTCCATCTAAGCAAGGTGGTGGAGGTGAACTCCGACAACACCACAGCCTTGGCGTACATCTCCAAGCAAGGAGGGACTCATTCGAGGAAGTTGTTCGAGATCGCAAGGGACCTCCTCACTTGGTCAAAAGATCGAAAGATTTCGCTGGTAACGAGGTTCATTCAGGGCGACATGAATGTCATGGCAGATCGCCTCAGCCGGAAGGGTCAGGTCATCCCCACAGAGTGGACCCTTCACAAGAATGTTTGCTGCAGACTATGGGCCCTGTGGGGTCAGCCCACCATAGATCTATTCGCTACCTCGATGACCAAGAGGCTCCCGATGTATTGTTCTCCGATTCCAGACCCAGCAGCAGTTCACGTGGATGCCTTTCTTCTGGATTGGTCCCATCTAGACCTGTATGCGTTCCCTCCGTTCAAGATTGTCAACAGGGTACTACAGAAGTTCGCCTCTCACGAAGGGACACGGTTGACGTTGGTTGCTCCCCTCTGGCCCGCGAGAGAATGGTTCACCGAGGTACTGCAATGGCTAGTGGACATTCCCAGGACTCTTCCTCTAAGAGTGGACCTTCTGCGTCAGCCGCACGTAAAGAAGGTACACCCAAGCCTCCACGCTCTTCGTCTGACTGCCTTCAGACTATCGAAAGACTCTCAAGAGCTAGAGGCTTTTCGAAGGAGGCAGCCAGAGCGTTTGCCAGAGCAAGGAGGACATCCACTCTCAGGGTCTATCAGTCAAAATGGGAAGTCTTCCGAAGCTGGTGCAAGGCGAATGCAGTTTCCTCAACCAGTACCTCTGTAACGCAGATAGCTGACTTCCTTTTACATCTAAGGAATGTAAGATCCCTATCAGCTCCTACGATCAAAGGTTACAGAAGCATGTTGGCAGCGGTCTTCCGCCACAGAGGCTTAGATCTTTCCACCAACAAAGATCTACAGGACCTCCTTAAGTCTTTTGAGACCTCAAAGGAGCGTCGGTTAACCACACCAGGCTGGAACCTAGACGTGGTTTTAAGGTTCCTGATGTCAGCAAGGTTCGAACCGCTTCAATCAGCCTCTTTTAAGGATCTTACATTAAAGACTCTTTTCCTCGTTTGCTTAGCAACAGCTAAAAGAGTCAGTGAGATTCACGCCTTCAGCAGGAACATAGGTTTTACATCTGAAACGGCTACATGTTCCTTGCAGCTTGGTTTTTTAGCTAAAAACGAGCTTCCTTCTCGTCCTTGGCCCAAGTCGTTCGAGATCCCAAGCCTGTCCAACTTGGTGGGGAACGAACTAGAGAGAGTACTTTGCCCAGTAAGAGCTCTTAAGTACTATTTAAGACGTACAAAGCCATTGCGAGGACAATCAGAAGCTTTATGGTGTTCTATCAAGAAACTTGCTTTACCGATGTCTAAGAACGCAGTTTCTTATTACATCAGGCTTTTGATTAGAGAGGCCCATTCTCATCTGAAGGAAGAAGACCTTGCTTTGCTGAAGGTAAGGACACATGAAGTTAGGGCTGTCGCTACTTCAGTGGCCTTCAAACAGAACCGTTCTCTGCAGAGTGTTATGGATGCAACCTATTGGAGAAGCAAGTCAGTGTTCGCATCATTTTACCTCAAAGATGTCCAGTCTCTTTACGAGAACTGCTACACCCTGGGACCATTCGTAGCAGCGAGTGCAGTAGTAGGTGAGGGCTCAACCACTACATTCCCATAATCCCATAACCTTTTTTTTTAATCTTTCTCTTGAAATGCTTTTATTGTTGTTTTTTGGGTTGTACGGAAGGCTAAGAAGCCTTCCGCATCCTGGTTGATTTGGCGGGTGGTCAAATTCTTTCTTGAGAAGCGCCTAGATTAGAGGTTGTGATGAGGTCCTTTAGTATGGGTTGCAGCCCTTCATACTTCAGCACCTAGGAGTCGCTCAGCATCCTAAGAGGATCGCTAGGCTCAGTAAGGAAGACGTACTTAAAAAGGCAGAGTAATGGTTCAAGTCGACTTCCTTACCAGGTACTTATTTATTTTATGTTTGTTATTTTGAATAACTGCTAAAATGAAATACGGGATACTTAGCTTCTAATGTTAACATGTATGCTGGTCTCCACCCACCCCCCTGGGTGTGAATCAGCTACATGATCATCGGGTAAGATTAATATTGAAAAATGTTATTTTCCTTGTAAAATAAATTTTTGAATATACTTACCCGATGATCATGAATTTAAGGACCCTCCCTTCCTCCCCATAGAGAACCAGTGGACCGAGGAGAAAATTGAGTTCTTGTTGACAAGAAGTACCTGAGTACCTACTCGACAGATGGCGCTGTTGTGTACACCCCCACCTGTGTAGCGATCGCTGGCGTATCCCGACCTTAGATTTTTCTGTCGGGCAACAGAGTTGACAGCTACATGATCATCGGGTAAGTATATTCAAAAATTTATTTTACTAAGGAAAATAACATATCTCCGAATTTGTCATATTTTTATAGGCTACCAGGCGAGGTTGCCTAGGCCTATAAATATGTAATGCTTTGATTTATAGCCGGACAGGAAGGTTTAATGTATGATTGATTACCAGCCAAACATTAGTTCCCAGTGCAAATGGAGGAATGTTGACAGATAAGACATTTTTCCTTTGTTTTACTAAACATAGGCCTATTGATAGACTAGAATGTAAGTACATTTTTGGGCTCAGGCCATGTCGCCCTGATGGAAGGTTCCTTTAGTAGCTTCCTTAGGGTATATATGACTACAGTGGATATTCCCAGAGAATTAAACTAAAGGTTTCCAGAATTCTAACTTCTGGCGCGAGTACCCTTAAGGTTTCCGTTTAGGATATCGCATAATAATGGGACGTATTTTTGACACCCCACATAGCTAAACGTTTATGCTTCGAGGGGGAAGTTGGTGGCAAGATATGGGAGAAGCCGTTACAAAGTTCTCCTCCTCCGTTACTGTTATTGGTACTCGGATGATGTCAAAAGCGACGCCATCTTTTCCTTTGTTACTGAACATAGGCCTATTGATAGACTAGAATGTAAGTACATTTTTGGGCTCAGGCCATGTCGCCCTGATGGAAGGTTCATTTAGTAGCTTCCTAAGGGTATATATGACTACAGTGGATATTCCCAGAGAATTAAACTAAAGGTTTCCAGAATTCTAACTTCTGGCGCGAGTACCCTTAAGGTTTCCGTTTAGGATATCGCATAATAATGGGACGTATACTTGACACGCCACATAGCTATTTGCACCCCACATAGCTTCGAGGGGGAAGTTTGTCGTGAATTTCACTTCGACAAATATATATTAAGTTCTAAGCCCGATGTTAAGGGGTGGATAGCAAGACCTTGAAGAGGTAAGACTCCCAAAACCTTCCAGGAATCAACAAAATACAGCTACACTTTAACAATTTTATTGCAAAAATAGTTATTTAAAAAAGGGAATAACATAACAAAACATTTACTCTGCATACTAAATGAAATATCAGACTTGAATTAATCTCATTTGCTCCCAAAAACAAGTCCACATCGGACTCAAAATAAGAAAAAATACACACAATTTCAGCAATATACCTTGGTAGACCGCATACCAAGGCTTTCTAACGTAATTTAATGAATAACATTGACCCCCAATCTCAGGGATCAGCTAAATATACATAGATACAAATCTCACATAACACTTGCAAAACCTATAGGGAAACCGACCTGGTTACAAAAGGGGGAGAGACACAACAATTGGAGACCACTTACTTGGGCTGGGGAGATTAGGCAAAAGAGCCCGATCTGAGCTCCGTTGCTCCGACGAAAACTCTGATTTCCCGCGCTTCATAATGGGTCCTTGGCAAAGGGGAGGGAATTCTTACCTTATTTATTTATAAGGGGTTATTTAAGCTTCTTATTTTGCCACAAGACTGAGAAACAGTTAAAGTTTTACTTTAAATACAAGTGGGTGGTTAATGATTCGGCTGAAGGCCATAATTTGCCATAATCCACCAGCTTAGGGAGTCCTTGACTCTAAACATACTGTATACATAGGATATTTTCATCATGGTACAATAAAATGACATTACATTCGTGAATCATAAATTACAAATACTCAATTTCTTTAACATTCGCTCCTTCCCTACCAGGTGGTTAATCTTTAGACTCTAATACTGTCTCGTATTAAACCATAGTCATTCGTCTCAACGCCCGCGAGTTCTTCCAGCCTTCCCTCAATTTAACGTAACGTTTGTGGAGTTAGATGGCGGGACTTTCGAATGATCAGTTCGAAATTCCCGACAAAGTTGGTGGCAAGATATGGGAGGAGCCATTGTGACGGTCTGAACGATCCCCCGGTCTCAGAATTCTCCTTGACATTGTATAATGGTTCTTTTCCGCCATTAGCTCGCTTCGCTCGCATGAAAATAAAACATCAAGCTCGTATGTACTGGCAAGCGGTAATGTTGAGCTGCGCACGCTAACATTACAGGAAAATAAAATATCAACCTCGTATGCACTGGCAAACGGTAATGTTCGCGCATGCGCATATTATCAAGGAGAATTCTGAGACCTGGGTATCGTTCAGACCGTCATATCGTTACAAAGTTTTCCGTACTGTAATTGGTACTCGGATGACGTCATAAGCGACGCCATCTTGGCTGACGTCATCACCGCCCGCGAACTCCATTCCTTTTGTAGTAGCGTCTTTGACCAGGTGTTTTTTCCCAGTTTTTTCGCTATTTACTGAAGCATGTTGCAATCTTCAGCTGCTTCTGTCTCTGGAAAGTTGAGTACCTTATTCGTAAACTGCATAAATTAGCTCTGTCCGTAAAGTAACGCTTTTCTATCTAAAAATACTGTGTTTTGTGGTAGAGCTGTTGCCTAACCGGAGGCGTCTCTGACGCTGTTGTTCGCATCGCATGCTTTATTTACTTAGCCAGAGCAACTGTCCCGGTTTCTTAACTAATCAGTATTAGTTATTTAGTCTTCATTGCTAGGAATTAGTTTTATTATGCCGATAGTATTCTTTAATTTCGGCGAGTGTAGGTAGCAGATTTTATGACGCTAGAGGTGCTAGCCTAGTCGCCTAGGCATGCTAGCCTAGGCGCTTTAGTTTACTTTCATGCATGATATGATATGTGTTCCTGGTGTTAATTTATTAAAACGAAGATTTGTTCCGTAACCGAAATACAAACCACGCTATTTACATTGGGTATTACTTTCGGCATAGCTGAAATGACGAGCCATTAGATTTTAACGAGGGTTTCCTACCCCGCGCTAGTTAGCAGGGGTAGGGGGAGGGGTAGCTTGCTACCCCTCCCCCCCTCACACACCGGTGAAATCCCTCACTTCGCTTTTGGCTCGGACAATGGACAGACGTCTCTGTCTTTGTCCTCGCTTGGCAGCCATAGTTTGTTTTGTCTTTACTTAATCACTTACTTTTCTTTTATTCAATTTATATGTAAACATTTTTTCGTGTTTATGTATATATTTGAGTATAGAAATCAGTAAGTTTCCTTTCCAGATTTTGTGCTTGTGTGTGTAGTGTACGATATCTCCGTGGAGCCCTCGGCAGTTAGGCCACCACGGTGTAATTTCATGGGTCGCGATCGAGTTTGACTACGGTCTTTCTCTCTCTTTTTGAGGTCGTTCACCCTTTGTACGTTACTATGTCTGAGTAGCTTCCTTCCCGTGTGGGTGGGGTTGCTACGCCGTATGTTTTGTCTCAATTAGTTTATGAATCTAATTGTATTTGTTAATTTTTCAGCTTTTGTAGAACGATTCCTTTCTGGGTTTTCGTTCTTTTTTAGCGTTCATTCATTTTTAAATTACATAATTACATAGTTACAGGATTATAATTGTTATAATTCTGTGTTGGTTACAGCTCTCCTTCCGTGAGTGTAAGTGGTTGTGAGGGCACGTGCCTGATGTGTAATTCTTGTGTTCTTTTCCCTCGGGTTTCCTCTTCGAAGTCTTCCTGGGGGAATGAATGTAAACTAATGATTTTTGTTTTTATTTTTCACAGTTACCAATCTAGTTCGTCTCTGCAATGTGACAACGGAGTGAGCTGTCTTGTTGAGGCCGGGGGATTCGGCTGTTGCTGCCTCCCCTATAGATCTTCGTCAGGGGTGTCTCTCCTGGAAGTATTCCTGTGATGATTGACAGCTCTCCAGTTCATTTTAGAACACTCAGGAGGCTCGCCTCCTTGGGTGGGTAACTTTCCTTCCGAGGGAAGTTTTCCTGTCCAGGCTTGAGTTTTTTCCCTTTGGGGGGTTCTCCTCTTGCCTTTATTTCGTGCGACTATGCTCTTGGTGCTGAGCGGTCGCACCTGCAGTTACGGTCAAGGGGCTGGGCAACTGCAGGAGCCCCTCTTCGGAGGATCGCTCTTTTTAGGTCACTGGCTGACCCGTCTCTTCTACGAAGTGTTTCTCTTTCGTTCGCGAGGGAGTACACTCAAAGAGACTCCTCGTCGGAGGACTCTTCTGCTGTTGTTGCTGTTGGCTGCCTTCGCCGTAAGGCTCACCGTCCGCTTCGTCGTAAGGGCCTCCCATCTCCCTATAAGGGTGCTAAGAGGCGCCGTTTTGAATCTCCTCTGTATGCAGCCTGCAGCTCCTACCTCCTTAGATCTCTCCGGGGATCGATCTCCAACGCCTTCCTGACCTTCCGCCCCTGGTGCAGATGGACAGCAGTCTGACCTCGTCTTCCGACGGGCAACGGTTCATTCGGGGCAAAGGGTTGCCTCCCACGGGGCTGCTTCCCTTGCGTGTCAGGGTTCCCCTGCGCGCCCTTCTGCAGTGTTAGCGCACAGGCGCTCTCCTGCTCGGTGTTAGCGCACAGGCGCTCTCCTGCTCATCAGCGTTTTCCTGTTCGTCAGCGCTCTCCTGTTCATCAGCACTCTCCTGTTCTTCAGCGCTCTCCTGATGATCGTCGCCCCACTGCTCGCCAGCGCTCTCCTGAGGACTCCGAACATCCTGCTGTTCCTGTTGTGTGCCTTGCGCGCCATCGGTCTCCCGAGCGCTCTAGATCTCCTGCCTGTCAGAGCGCACCTGCGCTTCCAGTTCCTGATACGCGCCCACGTTCGCCCGCGCAACCTAGAACTTCGGTTCAGGTTTTGGACAAGGACACTTCTTCTACGCACAGGATTCCACGCGTCGCCCTTCTGCTCGCCAGCGATCACCAGCTCGCCAGCGACCACAGATGTGTCAACTTTCGCCTGCTCGTCAGCGATCTCCTGCGCGTCAACGATCGCCATCGATCTTCCACGCGTGTCAGGTCCCCTGGACACCATCAGTAGCGATATAGCACTCGCCTGCTGTGGACCACGATCTCCGGTTGCCGAGTCTTGCCGTAGATCTTCCTCCTGCTCGCCAGCGCTCACCTTTACTTCTGTCCTTCTGTGCGCCAGCCTCCTTCAATCGCCAGCGCACATCTGCTCGACCTTTTCTGCCACGCACCAATGGACGCCAACAGTTTTTCCTGACCGTCCAGGATCGCCTGATTCACAGCTCTCATCAGCGCTCACCTTCTTGATGCACCTGCGCGCCTTCTGATTAGCGCGATGCACGCTAATCATCCCTAGTCTCTTACGTGTCGGCGATCTCCTACGCGCCCGCGCCATTCTTCGCCTGCGCGCTAGCGTTTTTGTAAACGCGTCGCTTGCCATCGCTTGCCGACGCGCCATCGCTTGCCAACGCGCTTCGCTCGCCAAGACGCGCCATCGCTCGTCAACGCGCCATCGCCCGCCAGCGCCTTCCGGCGATGGGGAAAGGGCCTCTTCAGCTCCTTCTGGTGATGGGGAAAGGGCCTCTCCACCGCCTTCCGGCGATGGGGAAATGTTTTTCTTGATTCCTGCAGTAGCCATGGCTTGCCTACGGGTCATCGCTCACCTGTGAACTATTGGATTCCGACCGCCAGCTTTCGCCCTTCCAACCACGCTCGTCCTCCTTCTGCGCTCCCTCGGGCACTTTCGTCCGCGCTCCTGCGTGCCCGCGCACTGGCGCTTCCACGTTCGGCCACACGCGAACCATTGATTTACCATCGCGCAAGCACCAGGGCGATTGCGACCGCGATTCCCGTCGGGGTTTCGCAACACGGCCAACCTGGCAAGTCTTCTGGAGCGCGTATTTCCAGAACACGGTCTTCACCCCGTAAACGCAGAGCATGGCACGTGCAAGAGCAGGAAGAATCTTCAGAGAGGTCTGGGCAACATTCTTCTTTCCAGAACCTGGGTTAGCCCTTCCTCCTCATCATTCCCTGGAAGGGTTGTGCCAGGGAGTTTTCCTTTTGAGATTTCTCCGTCAGGCAAGGGGTGACTGGTTTAGCCCTTCCTCTTCTCCATCCCGTGGAAGGGGCTTACCAGGTCCTTTCCCTCCTCGGTTGCGACCCGAGGTTTTGTACAAGGAAGCTCCAGGAAGATCATAGGTACTTTCCTCCTCTCAGGCTCAAGCACCTTTGCGTTTCGTCGCCAAGTTTCTAACTTGCGGGCAAACTCGATGTTGGAGCATCTAGACGCATTGACCGAGGGCTTCTCCTCGGGTGTCTCATCCGTGGATGTCGACAAGCTCAGACACTCTTCCATCGTTGGGAAGAGCTTGTTTGAGCCCAAGGACAGAGACATGGACAGCTGTTGTGGGGAGGAAGTCGACTTCCGTTTTCACTCCTCCAAGGCGCTTTCTTCCAGACCCTGCAGGCCTCCAACGCCTCTTCTTTCAGCCTCGTCGGCCTAAGTTATCGGACCGGCTACGGCAGCTAAGACAAGGTGTACAATAGCAGTCCCCTCCTGTCAGGGACAGGTAGCACGGGAGGCTCTCCCTGGGAGGCATAATCCTAGAGGGAGCGGCAGAGTTCACAAACTTTGGGATTGGCAACCCCCCCTTGCAGGTCTCATGCTGGGAGGATGCCTACGGTTACTCATCCGGATAACAGCTTCCCGATGCCGATTCCTGCACGATCTCCGTGATCAGCCAAGGATATCACGCCTCGCTCTTACCATCTCTCCGTCTCTGTCAGCGAATCCAGGGTCACTGAGCCTCTATGCCTTGGGGTCGGCAAGAGTTTTGCCCGTTTGGGCAGAAGGATCCATGCCTTAGGAGAAGGTCCTCCATAGGGTCGTCGACGGCTTCACCCCCCCGGCTTCTTCAGTCGATCCTTTCTCGTAGGAAAGCATCTGAGACGGGAGTTCCGTCGTTGACCTCTCAGCTCTGATCAAGTTTGTCGAACAAACTTCGTCCAGCGTGGAAGAGCAGAGTCGATCAGACTGGTAACGAGGCTGCAGGTCTCCTTAGGCCCTGGATTGGAAGGACGGGTACTTCCAGTTTCCATTCCATCCATCTTCCAGGAAGCTCTTGGAATTCAGCCTAGACTACAGGTGCGGTGTGGCGATCCCGCCGCGGCATCGCAGGTTTTTCCCCCAGAGAACTCTCCCTGCTTTGCTCATGGCCGCTCAGGAGCAGGCTTCCGCCTCGTTCACTTTTTGGAGGTCTGGTCAACTCCGGTAGGCTCGGGTTCGACCTTCTTCAACGCCGGGACAAGCTTCCGGGTCTTTACCAAGAGTGAGGGATCATGGTAATTTGCTAGGAGCCTTCTCTACTTCTGCCTCAACATCTGGAGTATCTAGCCATGATATTGAGTCAACGGCCATACCACGTTGAAAACACCGCTTCTCGTCCGATCAGCGAAGTTAAGCAACGTTGGGTCTGGTCAGTACTGGGATGGGTGACCGCCTGGGAACACCAGATGCTGTTGCCTCCTTCTCCGAGCCTTCCCTTCAGTTGACTGTGGCAAGGCTGAGGAGAGTCACAGTACCTGTTCTCAGTCAAGCAGAGGTTTCAGCCCTACCTTGGAACGTTTGCTGGGTCTCTTTTCCTCATTGACCCGTCTAAAGTCCCGAACGGTCGCCTCAGGATAAGTTCCCTGTGAGGCGGCCTAAGTTCTGGTGGTATCAAGGCAACGATTAATCGGATTTTTCTGGCCCCTATGGGACCAGCGGAACGTTTAGATCTGCAATGGGGGTTGACCTATGGAACCTCTTGATGGGAGTGGATATTCTCGTCCTTTCCCCACATTTTGATGCTGTTCTCGGACTCGTCAAAGAAAAGGGGGGGGGGGGGCATGTTCCGGTTCAGGCCTATGGTCAGGACCTGAAGGATACCTCCCCATCATTCAGGCAGGCTTAGGGGCCGTAGTCTGGCCCCTCTACAGATCCTACAGTTCCTGCAGAGTCGCTCCATGCTCGACGACTTCATGGTACTGGCGTATTCCAACCAGCAAGGGACGCATTTTCATACCTTCGCATCTTGCAGTAGAGATACTGAGATGATCCAAGGTCCTCTCAATACCACTATCGGCTCGCTCATTCCGGGCAGAGGAATGTTCTCTCCGACTATCTGAGCAGAGCCTCGCAGATAGAGAGTACCTGGGGGTCTTTGGCTTATAGTAACCAGCAAGTCCTGGCCTGGGGGACCTGATCGCGACAGCCTGGAACTTCAAGCTTCCGCTGTTCTTCCCCCCAGTCTCAAACCCCAAGACTCTTGGGCAAGATGCTTTCCGGTGACGGTGGAACAACATCGACGCCTACGTCTTCCCACCATTGTTGTCTGTTGAGAATGGGTCTCAACACGACTAGGTTGTCTGTCAACCTTTCGATGGCCCTGAGAGCTCCACTGTGATTATACGCAGAACGGTTTCCGGACCCTCTGCTTCCCCTGACGGAACTCCCGGGAGAGCTTCTTCCACGGCACAGGCTACTCAAACAACCACACTACAACATCTTCACGAGCCGTTGCATCGCTTCGGCTTCACGCCTGGAGACACTACGCCGCCTCCTCAAGAAGAGACAACCCGCTACAGTCGCGGAGCGGAGGTCGCGTCACCTGCGATAGTCATCCGCAGGGGTCTACCAGGCGAAGTGGAGAGTCTTCTGTGGTTGGTGTCGTGGGAGAGATACCTCTTCCCTTGAGGGCTCTTCTCCAGCAGTTACGGAGTTATCGCTTTTCGGCGGGAGGAAACTCTTCCACTCTCGGCAGTGAAGCCTATTGCTCAAGCTTTCCCTGGCCTTCAGGCTGAAAGGAATAGACTTTTTCCTTCCCGCTGGACCATTCTTCGCACATGCAAAGCTGCGAACGTCCCTGCCCCCAGTCGGAGTGAGACCTCCTCCATGGAGCATGGTTCGGACTCTTAAGTCCCTTAAGAGATCTTCTCAAGAACCATTACGACAGGCCTCTGATCGTATTCCGTCTTGGGGGACGGTGCTCCTGCTCACTCTGGCCTCGGCCAGTGTGTAAGCAATCTTCATGGTCTCGTACGACTCCGCCCTTTCAAGAGAATAGGGGAAGGCAACATTCAGGTTCGCTCCTGAGTTGTTTTCTAGAATCAGAATCTTGGAGTCCCGGGCCTTCGGTCCAACTCCTTCAAGAGTTAGTCTCTCCATTCTGTATCAGATAACCCAACCTTCTCCTTCTTGCCAGTGAAGGAATCGAGGGGTTATCTTTGAGAACAGCTGCAGTTTGTCCTCACGTGCAGCCGGGTTGGGAGCACAGGGGAGAGTCACCAGTATACCTCTTCAGCTCGGACTCAAGGACATTCATCATGACCTGAATCCAGACCCTCCCCCGTCACGTCGCCCTACAGCACGATGTCGGTTACATCGCAACGTCCCTTGCCTTCACGTAGATCTACTCTGTGACGCAGGTGCTTCAAGCTGGAGTCTGGAAGCGTCTAATGACCTTCGCAGCCCTCTTCCTGCAGGACGTGACCCACAGGAGTATCGATACGTTTCTATCGCTCTGTGGTGGCTACACAACAGCTAGTCTAACCTCAGGCTCCTTTTTGGACAGGTAGCAGAAGGTTGAGGGCATTGTTATCAGGTTTTAGTCTGCATGAACGAAAGAAGTATGTCTGGCCCTTACTTCTTTCTTCATCATCCCCTCTACTGGGGAAGCAGCATCCTGGTCTCTGCATAGCTGACCTCAAACCTCTGCAGGTAAACCATGCTTCCTTGTGTTCCGAGTATTGAGTCAATACTGTCGGGTCCCCCATACCCTGACGAGGTGGTATTAGGAACGTCCTAACCCAGAGTTCCTCCTGGAACTCCAGGTCAACTGCCTAGGACGGGTCACACTTTCTTCCTTCACACACAAGCTTATGTAGGCCACACGTTTCCTGGCGGAGCAAGGAACTTGTGAGGTGCAGGGACTCCTTTTCTCGAGTGCGACTCACTCGGATTCTGAGTCCCCGGGTAAAGCCAAAGCCAGTATGGCTGGGGACTTTCCACCCTTCCTAAGGGGTAAGTCACCCAATGTAAATAGCGTGGTTTGTATTTCGATTACGGAACAAATGACAAATTCGGAGATACTGTAATTTGTATTTTTCCTAACCATACAAACCTTAGCTATTTACACATATTTGCCCGCCAGCCCTGTCCCCAAAGTCAAGTCCTACCTTTAAGTGAAGTGAGACATTTCACCGGTGTGTGAGGGGGGGAGGGGTAGCAAGCTACCCCTCCCCCTACCCCTGCTAACTAGCGCGGGGTAGGAAACCCTCGTTGAAATCTAATTGCTCGTCATTTCAGCTACGCCGAAAGTAATACCCAATGTAAATAGCTAAGGTTTGTATGGTTAGGAAAAATACAAATTATCTCCGAATTTGTCATATTTGGCAATTATACATATAAGATTCAGTGATTGCACATGGGTTTTTCCTCCTCCTAGAGAGTATACAAGGGGTTTTAATGATCTAGGTAGTCGATTCCTCTACCCTTAACCTAACGGCTTAGGGGCTTTTGTATACTTTCACACCTCCCCGGTTACCTTTACACAGAAGGTAATCGCTTCTCACCCAAAAATAGATTTTTATGAATAGAACTTACCCGGCAGTTATATATATATATAGCTGAGTCTCTGACTGCGGCAGAATTTAATCGAAAATCGCGGCAACCGCCTTGTGGTGGTTGTGTGGTTAGATGGTTAACAACCCTTACAGGGTGGTACTTGGAATCATTCCCATTTTCTGTTCCTCAGATTATCTCTGCCGGCCGGATCGACAACATCGTTGGTTCGCCTTTCAGAGTTTTTCGGATCGCTTTCCCTTCATCGCCTTTTTGGACTTCGTTTTTGGTGAAGTACACTGTGTTGGGATTTGGCAATCGTGTTGTTTTTGTTTTTTGTCTTTTTTCCTTTATTATCATGAGTGAGAAAATTCATTATCGTGTTTGTGCGAATGATATTTGCAAGGTGAGGTTGCCGAAACTTTCGGTTGACCCTCACACTATCTGTATGGGTTGTAGGGGGTTTGAATGTGCTTTAGATAATAAGTGCAAGGAATGCGAGGTTTTAAGTGATAATGATTGGTTAGCTATGCAGCGCTATGTGCGCAAACTTGAGATTGTTAGAGTTAGAAGAGCTAAATCAAAGTCAAAGTCTGCTATTGACCCTTTGCTTGTAACCCCTTTGGAAGGTATTCCTTCCCCAAATGTAGTGACTCCTGCCCCTTCTACAGGACCTGTGCCTACGGATGACCCTGGGTATACTAAATTAGCTGCTGAATTGGAGGCCATTAAAGCATAGTTGGAGGCCTTTAAAGGTAAGGATGTAGGTGAAATTAGTGCTTGTGAAAGTGCAGTGGAGGTGGCGACTGATCGAATCTGTCATACCCCTAGGTCTAGACCTCTAGCAAGCTCCCAGGACCAAAGGAGAAGGTACGTCGAAAGCCGAAAGGGGGTGAGAGGTGCTTATCCTCGGTCAGTCGTCGCCTCAGACAGTCCTGTTGCAATCTCCCAGGCTGCTCTTGACCGCCGTAGGAAAGGCGTGTCGGATACGTTTGTGTCTTCGCCTGATCGTTCTCCCAGACGTAATTGGCGTTACGAATCAAGACCAATGAAGAGAGGGTGGAACCGGGACGTGCAGTCTCGCTCTCCCTCTCCCGGTTCGAGTAGCAGAGACCCTGATCCTTCGGAAGACGATTTCGATGTTCCTGTTAAAAGGGCGAAACAGAGAGTCCTTAGCCCAGTTAATCCAGCTAGACTCCCTGCTTCTTCTGCCAGCGCTCCCAGTCAAGCCGTACGACAACTGCCGTCTTCGGCACCGCGAGAGCCAGCGGAGGTTGCTAAAGCTTTCATGGTTGTTATGCAGGAACAACTTTCATCGTTAGTTAAAGCTTTCAGCCACCCTTCTCAGTCCGTCAGACGTAAGGACGTCTCTTTGCCTGTTAAGAGATCTTCTTCTAAGAGAGATTTTAGTATCTCTCCCAAGAAACCTCTGCGCACTTCGTCGGCCATACGACAACGTACACCCTCTTCATCGGCACGCTGCCAGGAATTTCCTTCCCCCCGCTCCCGCCGCCAGGACGATACTGCCTCTCGTTCTCGGCGCCGTGACGATTCCGTTTCCCTTCCGAAACGCCTGGACGTTACTGCCTCGTTTCTTAGGAAACAGGATGAATGCAGTCTGCATTTTCAAGGCGACGGCAGCCTGCATCTTCAGGACGCTTCCGTTTCTCGTCATCGTGACAATACTGCCTCTCGTCATTGTGACGATACCGCTTCTCGTCATCGTGACGATACCGCCTCTCGCCGACTGGATGTTAGCGGCGCTCGGCGCCAGGATTCTAACAGCTCTCGCTGCCAGACTGCTGGCAGCCCAACTCTTCGGAATGTTATCCTTGAGCAGGACCTCGAAGATATTTCGGAAGAGGAAGAAAAACCTGCCGACTCTTCTAGCGATTACAAGGTTCTTTCTCGCTCTCTTTTGGAACTTTATGGGGAGGAATTTCAACCTTCGGCCCCTCGTTCTCCTCAGTCTCAATTTACCAGGAAGAAAGCTACTAAGTCTTCGGCCTTCATCAAAATGAAACTTTCAATTTCGGCCAGGAAAGCTCTCGCTAAAGTGGATGATTGGATGAAGGAACGGAGACAAGCTGTCAAGACCACCTTTTCTTTTCCACCGTCCCGGCTCGCTTCCAAGGCCGGTATGTGGTATGAGACAGGGGAACCTTTGGGGTTAGGAGTGCCTTCCTCCTCCCAAGGTGACTTCTCGGCTCTTGTGGACTCGGCAAGAAGGCATGCTTTAAACTCTGCCAAGGTGATGTGGTCCATGTCGGAGCTTGATCACCTCGTCAAGGGAATTTTCAGGGTTTTCGAGGTTTTCAGCTTCCTGGACTGGTCTCTCGGGACTCTGGCCAGGAAGTCTGAACTCCTGGAGGACACGAAGGACCTGACGAGTATCATGTCCTGCATGGACAAAGCTCTAAGGGATGGAGCTAATGAATTGGCTTCCCTTTTCTCAGCAGGGGTCTTAAAGAAGAGGGCCCTTTTGTGCTCCTTCACCTCTAGATCTGTGACTGTTGTCACAGAAGTCGGAGCTACTTTACGCCCCTTTTTCACGTCATCTTTTTCCTGAAGCTCTGGTCAGAGATATCTCCCTTTCTCTGGCTCAGAAGGCTACTCAGGACCTTTTGTCTCGGTCGGCTAGAAAGACCTTACCTGTTGCTCCTGCTCCTCTGAAGAAGGAAGAGAAGAAGTTTCAACAGCCCTTTCGGGGCAGGATCTCCTCGAGAGCGGATTTTAGGGGGAGAAGACAAGAGTCAGGGCCAAGGACCAGCAGGGGTGCGTTTAGGCCCCGGTCCAAAAAATGAGATAGAAGTCCTCCAGACACCAGTAGGGGCAAGACTGTCTCGTTTTTGGCAGTCTTGGGAAAGGAGAGGGGCGGACACCTGGTCCCTCTCAGTCGTCAAGGAAGGTTACAAGATCCCCTTTTTAAAGAAACCACCTCTCTCAGACTCTCCCCTGGCCTTAGTGGCTCAGTACACCGACGCGGGGAAACGAGAGGCTCTTCTGGAGCTAGTCGACCAGATGTTGGTCAAGGGAGCAATAGAGCCAGTTCAAGACCTCGCCTCCCCAGGCTTTTACAATCGCCTGTTTCTGGTTCCCAAGAACTTGGGTGGATGGAGACCAGTCCTAGATGTCAGCTCTCTGAACGCCTTCGTGGAGAAAACAAAGTTCTCCATGGAGACGACTCAGTCAGTGCTGGCTGCAGTTCGTCCAGGAGACTGGATGGTTTCTCTCGACCTGCAGGATGCTTATTTTCACGTCCCCATTCATCCGTCTTCGAGGAGATATCTGAGGTTTGTGTTCCAGGGCAAGTGCTTCCAATTCAGGGCACTTTGCTTCGGTCTCAGCACAGCTCCCCAAGTTTTCACCAGACTTATGGCGAATGTGGCAGGCTGGTTACACCAGGAGGGGATAAAGGGTCTCCTTCTATCTAGACGACTGGCTGATCCGGTCACAGTCGAAAGAGAAATGTCTAGAGGACCTAATGAAAACTTATACGATCACTCAGGACCTGGGACTCATCGTCAACTGGGGGAAGTCTCAGACCGAGCCGAATCAGACTATTCTCTATTTGGGGATAGTTCTGAATTCAGTTCTTTTTCAGGCTTCTCCCTCCCAGAAGAGGCAGACCAGGTGCCTGGACAAAGTCAAAGACTTTTTGAGGAAGCAGGAATGCTCAGTGAAGGAGTGGATGAGTCTGCTGGGAACTATCCTCCCTGGAGCAGTTTGTCCCTTTGGGGAGACTGCACCTAAGGCCTCTGCAACACTTCCTCGCAAAGGTTTGGAACAGAAAGATCCAGGAGGACACTTTTTCTTTTCCCATTCCGACAAGAGATCAAGGATCTTTTAATGTGGTGGCTGGACCCAGCTCTGTTGGGAAAAGGGATCTCCTTGTTCAAGAAGAACCCCGACCTAGTGTTATTCTCAGACGCGTCCGAGTCAGGCTGGGGAGCAACACTAGGGAACAAAGAGGTCTCAGGTATTTGGGAAGGGAGTCAGGTCAGTTGGCATATCAACAAGAAGGAATTGATGGCCATTTTGTTAGGGCTCAAGGCCTTCAAAACCTCGGTGTCGGGAAAGACTCTGGAGATCAATTCCGACAACACCACAGCTCTCGCGTACATAAGGAAGCAAGGGGGAACTCACTCCCTCTCCCTGTTCTCAACTGTGAGAGAGCTTCTCCTCTGGGCGAACGAGAACGAGACCCAGCTGTTGACAAGGTTTGTTCAAGGGCAGAGAAACATCAGGGCAGACATGCTCAGCAGGAGGGGACAGGTCCTTCCTACAGAGTGGACTCTCAACCCGCATGTCTGTCGGAGCCTCTGGAAGTTGCGGGGCAGAACAGTAATAGACCTTTTCGCCTCCGGTCTAAACAAGAGGATCCCCAACTACTGCTCCCTAGTCCCGGACGAGGAAGCTGTTGCAGTGGACGCCTTCTTGATGGATTGGACGGGGCTGGACATGTATGCCTTTCCCCCGTTCAAG
This sequence comes from Palaemon carinicauda, assembly GCF_036898095.1. Taxonomy (NCBI): domain Eukaryota; kingdom Metazoa; phylum Arthropoda; class Malacostraca; order Decapoda; family Palaemonidae; genus Palaemon; species Palaemon carinicauda. Next base: position 78,932,496 of record NC_090759.1, on the reverse strand, counting down.
ATCATCAATCTGGTTGTCAGGAAGTTCGCTCTCCTCGATTCGGGACGAATGACCCTAGTGGCTCCATTCTGGCCTGCGAGGGAATGGTTCACCGAAGTGGTAGGGTTACTGATGGACTTTCCAAGAAGACTCCCGGCAAGTCCAGATCTTCTCAGACAACCCCACTTCGAGAGATTTCACCAAAACCCCCTCGCTCTCAATCTGACTGCCTTCAGACTGTCGAGAAGCTCGTTAGATCTCGAGGCTTTTCGGCACAAGCGGCGAAAGCTATTGCCAGGGCAAGGAGGATCTCTTCACAAAGAGTCTACCAGTCAAAGTGGGAGACCTTTAGAGCTTGGTGCAGGAGGCGCAAGGTTTCCTCGTCCTCTACCTCTCTGAGCCAGATTGCAGACTTTCTTTTGTACCTCAGGCAGGATGCTAAGCTGGCTGTATCTACCATTAAAGGATACAGGAGCATGCTCTCAACCATCTTTAGGCATAGAGGATCTGAGTTATCTCAGAATAAGGACTTGCAGGACCTCATTAGGTCTTTTGAGACAACGGAGCAGGTGCACTTAAGACCCCCTTCTTGGAACCTGGATGTGGTGCTTAAGTTTTTGTGCTCCAGGAAGTTTGAGCTTATCTCGCAAGCTTCTCTGCGAGATGTGACTAAGAAAACCCTCTTCCTTTTGTCTCTAGCGACTGCCAGGAGGATCAGCGAGGTCCAGGCAATCGAGAAGCGTGTAGGCTTCACCCTAAATGGAGCGGTTTGTTCCTTGAGGTTCGACTTTCTCGCCAAGAATGAGAACCCTTCGAAACCCTGGCCTAGGACTTTTGTAGTCCCTAACCTCACGAATCTAGTAGGTCAGGAACAGGAAAGCCTCCTCTGCCCGGTTAGGGCTCTCAAGGCTTATTTGGCCCACACTAAGAGCGTGAGGGGTGCTTCCAACTCCTTATGGTGTTCAGTGAAGGATCCTCAAAAACCCCTGTCAAAGAATGCTTTGTCCTTTTTCCTGAGGGAAACTATTAGGGAAGCCCACCTCTTTTGTGAGGAAGAAAACTTCGCCCTGTTAAAAGTACGGGCTCACGAAGTAAGGGCCATTGCTGCTTCGCTGGCATACTGGAAAAATATGTCGGTTAAGCAGATCATGGACGCAACGTTCTGGAGGAGCAACTCTGTCTTTGCTTCTCATTACCTCAGAGAGGTAAGAGTGGACTATGACAAGTGTTATACCTTGGGCCCATACGTAGCTGCGGCTTCTGTATTAGGCAAAGGAGTTACTACCCCCACTCAACCTTAGTTTATGTACTTGTATATGGGTTTGTGTTTTTTATGGTTGTCTGAGGTCCTCGTCCTGTGGTACGGTTCCCTCAGTCCAGATAGATAGTTTATATCTATTTCTGCAAGGTTAGATGGTTAGCTTTAGTAAGGTTGCAGGTTTTTTTATATGGGAAGGTAGTTTTCTTAAGTCTAGTCAAGTTGTTGGTCCTACCCCTTTGACAGACTCGATTGAGTTGTTTGCAGCGTAGCAGGTCTACTCCTGGCTGAACACTCCTAAGGGAAAGCGACTCTAGAGGCAGTTACCTTTGAAGTCAGCTACCTTAGCAGGTAAGGAATCAAGGTGTTTGTTCTCCTACAACTCTTTTGTTGTTTCCCCAACTATGTTTTTTCTGTCTGTTTCCCTCCTCCAAATGTGTGAATCAGCTATATATATATAACTGCCAGGTAAGTTCTATTCATAAAAATGGAGTTTTTATGATAAAACAAAGTTTTATGAATACTTACCTGGCAGTTATATATATATTTTAAAGCCCACCCACCTCCCCTCAGGAGACAGGTCGGGCAAAGATAATCTGAGGAACAGAAAATGGGAATGATTCCAAGTACCACCTTGTAAGGGTTGTTAACCATCTAACCACACAACCACCACAAGGCGGTTGCCGCGATTTTCGATTAAATTCTGCCGCAGTCAGAGACTCAGCTATATATATATAACTGCCAGGTAAGTATTCATAAAACTTTGTTTTATCATAAAAACTCCATTTTTCGCTTGGCTCAAAATCCGTTTCTTGGGCTCGAGCCATGTCGTCCTGATGAAAGATCCCTTCAGCTGCTTCCACTGGTCACGATTGCTTGAAACGGATTTTTTTTTTCTTTTGTATTTTTTCCTATTTACATAATTATTAGCTGGCTTTATGTAGTCTACCAATTAATAGCTTCCAAGTATTTATCACAACTTGCTGGATGGACCTGGTGTGTTATAATAGCCAGTTAGCCCCCCCCCCTCTTCAGGTTCATCATATCTCCAAGATTACGTCCCCCCACAGGAGCGTTCAATTTATTTTAGTAATGTATAAACATTTTAGAATATTAAAGGTTTCTCATGAATGGCAGAAGTAAGGGACTGGGTAATTTGTTAGAAACTGACCATATATACAAAATTTCAGGGCCCAAGCTCCCTCTCCATCCAAGCTAGGACCAGGGAGGGTCAGGCAATAGCTGCTAATGACTCCACAGGTAGTCCTATAGGCTCTCCCAAACCCTCCCCCCCATTCCTTGCTCACAAGGATGGTGAGATTGCATACATCATTATAAACTATTGAGCTTGAGCGGGTCTTGAACACTGGTCCAAGAGATTGTCAGGCAGGGACGTTTCCAATAGGGGATTACGGTGGTTGATTATACTGCGCAGAATTCTTAACGCTTTATTATTATTATTGTTATTATTATTATTATTATTATTATTATTATTATTATTATTATTATTATTATCTTTTTTTTCTATTATTACTTGCCAAGCTATAACCCTAGTTGGAAAAGTATGATGCTATAAGCCCAAGGGCTCCAACAGGAAAAATAGCCCAATGAGAAAGGGAAATAATAAAATACTGTAAATAAACTACAAAAGAAGTAATTAACATTAAGATAAAATATATTAAGAACAGTTGCAACACTAAAATAAATCTTTCATATATAAACTAGAAAAACTTTACAAAACAAGATGAAGAGAAATAATTATTTAACCCTTTTACCCCCAAAGGACGTACTGGTACGTTTCACAAAACACATCCCTTTACCCCCATGGACGTACCTGTACGTCCTTGCAAAAAACTGCTATTTACAATTTTTTTTTTTAGTTTTTTGATAATTTATGGAGAAATTTCAGGCATTTTCCAAGAGAAGGAGACCAACCTGACCTCTCTATGATAAAAAATAAGACTGTTAGAGCAATTTGAAAAATATATACTGCGAAATGTGCTGGAATAAAAAATAACCCCCTGGTGGTTAAGGGTTGGAAAGTTCCAAATAGCCTGGGGGAAAAAGGGTTAATTGATAGGTACAGTACTGTAGTCATATGATACTTTCATTCACACCAGCTACATGAGCCATAAATTTTTTCAACTGGTTTCTTGCTTATTATGCATTTCTGATAATTTATTTTGGTGTAAACCAGAAATTTTTGGTATTTTCCCACCCCAAAACTGCAGTTTCCATCTGGGTTTTCTCAAATCTTTAGATGTGATGTTCATGAAACTCATAAAAGTGTGGTTTGTATTAATAATTTTCAGAAATGGTTAAAACTCAAGAAAAACCAGTGTAAATATATTGTTCATGTATTTTGCTAGAAATTAAAGTAAAGTATTTAATTACCACCTTCTATACCTTTTGATAAAACTCACGTAAATAGTCTTTCTATACTGAACTGTTTTCAGTATAGGCCCACAGTTTATGCATATTTTCAAATTCGCTTCATTTTCTTTGACTTTATTACTCAGGGGAACCAAAGAGATCTTAAAATGATCCAAGTGATGCTTTTAATGAAAGTTTGAAAATGGATATGAACAACATGTTGAACAATTTGTTAGATTCTATGTATAAACATACTGTATACAGTATTGTAGTCCAAATAGGAATTAGTCAAATATAGTACTGCGATAAAGTGGGTGCCGTATATATTTACTGGTTCACTACTTACTTTACTTTGATGGCTGCTTTTCCGGTTCCATACAGCAGGGGAACCCCACTCTCTACAGGACCTCCACTGTCGTTTTACCTTGTTCGTTCAGAGTATTTAACATTTCTTATCATATATTGTTCATTCACTGTTAAATCGTCACTGTCAAAAGACTCGTGAAATAAGAAGTCTTCAGGTTCCTCTTGAAATCCTTAATGTCTTCAATCATTTGAATGTTTCGTGGGAGCTTATTATATAGTCTCGGGGCCGCATATTTAAAGGATCTGGAGCCTAAAGTAGACATATATCTAGGTTCCAACAGTTTGAGGCCATCTGTAACTATTCTCGTGTCGACACGATTTGTTGGCTGCGCAATGTATAGCAATTGTCTTAAGTATTTTGGACGTCCGGTTCTGATAGCTTGGTGGGTTATTGTACATATTTTAAATTCAATTTTCGCTTTAATCGGCAGCCAGTGTAAATCTATTAATATGACTCCTCAGGTATTTTTATTACTGATTTGGTCCTTCCAAACAATTTTTTTTCCATGCAAGCTTTGTAGGAGATGCTCTGTTGTTGTTTTAAAAAACATTTACTTACCTAATGTTCCCTTAACAATGGAACTGTACCGCACGTGTATCACACACTCGTACACTGTAACGGTATTTCAGTTTTTTGTATACTGTATCATCGTTATCGCTCTCCCCTGGCACTGATAACCTGTTTAGGCCAGTATGTTTTTGAATCATTGCGTTTGAATTTTTATGCAGTTCTTCCTTTGAACGGGTGTATATATATATATATATATATATATATATATATATATATATATATATATATATACTCATGCTCCGTCCAAATGAAGTTAGTTGCATTCATCTCGCTTCTCAGTTATTACCTAACTGGCATGTCAGTACAGAACCTAACATCAGTGTGCAAGAGTAAGAAACAGACGGGTGAAGTCCCTTCCTTAACCCGATCTTTACAGACGCAGAAAAATAAGTAAAGTTAAGCGGGTTTGCCTAAGTTAGTACATTTCCCCTGTTTTCCCCACACCTCTAGTATACTGTCAACATCATTCATCATGGAATTACTGTACAGTTCAGACCTTGGGTTCTATTATTAAGGGAAGATGAAGTAAAATATTTTCTTTTATGTAAAAAAATAGCATTTCCACTATGGCAAAGAACGGGACTCTGTAAATAAAAATCCCTAGTTTTATCAACACAATACTGTAGATTGTAACATAACTTCATCACATTAGATACCAGTATTTACCAAGGTTTCAAATGTTTGGTCAACATGTCCTCCCCCCCCCAATTAAACAGTTACATAGCCCCACAATGGAAAATTGGTGCTGATGGTTGGGAGCAAACTTGAAAATTGATCAATTGTTGGGTTACAGCCTTATGTAACCTAATCTAACTTAAGGTGTTGGGTTCTTGCCTGGTCCCCCCCCCCTGTAACTTGATACAGTATATGGCATCATGAATAATTGGATGAAGTATTGGAAAGCATCTTGACATAACTTGCTGTACTTCAACATAACTTAGTAGAACTCTAGGTTGTGACGGTGACGAGAGAAAGGTTGTGACTCAAAGACAGGATGAAAGCAACTGAGTGAGTTTATTACAGAACACTCTCCTTTATATACAAAAGCTCAAGGCAACAATAATTTTCATGTTTAAAATTGACACCGTTACCCATGAGGCAGACATTTTTATTCAGGTTCTTTTTAGTGCGAGGGGAGAGCGAAGATACAAGCAATATATACACAAAATGAAGTATGTACGATCGTGTGACACACGGTTGGTACAAGGTCCTTTGTGATTTAGAAGGGGTTTTTGCTTCACTTTCCTTGGATCCCTCAACCAAACTAGTAGTGTTCACTGAAACACATTTTATGTTTACACATATCTCTTGGTCTATTTGTTACCTTCTCCTGTGGGGAATATGTGGCTACTAGCTCATCTTCAACCACCGTGCCCCTAAGACTGATTTGGCATTGTAGTGTTCTATTATTTTTTCAAATAAAGTGAGGGAATTGTGTTAAGTTAAACAAGCATTTCTAGTAAATTGATTGCAAATTCTCCAAAAAACCACACTAGGCTATCAGATAAACATTATTACTCATTTTAAATCAACTAATTCTAAGTACTGTACTGTTAGTCGTATTTTTATTATTATTATTATTATTATTATTATTATTAAATGCTAAGCTACAACCCTAGTTGGAAAAGCAGGATGCTATAAGCCCAGGGGCCCCAACAGGGAAAATAGCTCAGTGAGGAAAGGAAACAAGGAAAAATAAAATATTTTAAGAATAGCAACAGCATTAAAATAAATATTTCCTATATAAACAATACAAACTTTAACAAAACAAGAGAAAGAGAAACTAGATAGAACAGTGTGCCTGAGTGTACCCTCAAGCAAGAGAACTCTAACCCAAGACAGTGGAAGGCCATGGTACAGAGGCTATAGCACTACCCAAGACTAGAGAACAATGGTTTGATTTTGGAGTGTCCTTCTCCTAGAAGAGCTGCTTACCATAGCTAAAGAGTCTCTTCTACCCTTACCAAGAGGAAAGTAGCCACTGAACAATTACATTTCCGTAGTTAACCCCTTGGATGAAGAAGAATTGTTTAGTAATCTCAGTGTTGTCAGGTGTATGAGGACAGAGGAGAATCTGTAAAGAATAGGCCAGACTATTCGGTGTCTGTGTAGGCAAAGGGAAAGAACCGTGACCAGAGAGAAGGATCCAATATGGTACTGTCTGGCCAGTCAAAGGACCCCCTAACTCTCTAGCGGTAGTATCTCAACGGGCGGCTGGTGCCCTGGCCAACCTACTACCTACAAAATCTCTTAGTCCTTTAAATAGGAGTACTGTAGCCTATTGTATGTTTATAGCATGAGCTGAAACATATGTTGAATCATTAACAAGGGAACTGCTGTAGGTGGGGGATTTAATTGCCTGCTTGACTTTATCATGCCACTTTTGTCTTTGGTTGCAATGAACACTGACATACTCATTGCTGGTCTCCTTAATGTTGAATCTTTTCTGACCTTGATTGCGATAAATATTTGTTTGTTGTCAGTGTAGACATGGCCTTAGGCTAGTCTATTCAAGTGTTTCAGTTTTTTTAAATGTCTTTTGTTTATAAACTGGTTTTCCTTTTTAGCCTTTGTTTTGTCTTTGTTCTTGATTACTTTCTTCCATCTTACTGTTTAACTTCTTTCTACTTTTATTTATATAGTAGTCCAGTTACATGGGTTCCCCCCCCTTGGTTGCAATCTCCTGATATCCACTTTCTTCTTGTAGGACAGCTTTGCTATTTGCTGTCTCTAACCTATTGTGATGATAACATGAACTTAACTGAGGAATTTGTTTTTCCTTGATCTTTATGTCGGAGGAAGGAGTTCCTGCGGTAGCCAAGTGAAGGGAAAGGGCTCCATCCATCTTGCTGTCAGTGTCTTCCCGTTCTCGGATGATCCTCACTGCCGGGATAATCTTAGTAGGCAAATTTCAAGTTCTTCCTCCTCCTATGCTGATTTCTTCGCTGCAAACTCCAGGAGGGTGATCGATAGCAGTGGCATTGCATCATGCTCACCGTTTCTCTCCCCATTGGAGACAGTGCTATACCAGAACCTTTGTAGGTTTCCGAGAACCTTACACACCGCCCATCATTCCCTTCCTGTTCTCTCTCTCTCTGGAGAAGAGAAGAGTACACGGTCTGAGAGTCCTACCTTGGGAAGATATATTGGTACATACTGCTCCTACTTATCTCATCACAAATACAGTCTCCATTCCAGCAAGAAATATAACATGCGTTAGGAGTATGCAAGCATCTAGACTTCACACCTACTGGAATCGGTGATCCTTTGGGTTCATGATGGAAAGATCTTCCGAATCTACAAGAGACTTTGTGCACTTGCTCTTGTTCACACGCCCCTGATGGTGTTTGCGACACTTTCATCTGGACTTGAACTTTTTCAGATTTTGAGCTCTCTCCTGCTTGCTCTTGCAGTAATGACGGTGCACATGCTCTCCTTTAACATAGATTCATCTAATTCAGAATAATCACTTACTTGTGCATGCATTCCATAGACTGAGCATCCACTTTCTCATGCTTAATTGTGCTTATCTGTTGGTATGCGGTACTCTGATCATTTGCTCTTTTGTACGGACTCTCCTTTGTGTGTGTTCTCCAATTAACGCACACTCATCTTATCCTGAATACTGTAGTTGTATTTATATGACTATTCACCTGTTTGCATGCATGCCCATTTAATGACTCTCCGGATATGAGCACGCACCTGGAATTTGAGTGCACTTGAGTTCAAGCGCTCTGTCTTTACAGTTAACAAAACTAAGAGACACTTTTTGATATCCACTCTGCGACTGTCCTTTTGCCATGATCTTGAGTTACCGTGGTCGGAACTTGCTTGCGTGATTTTAGATTTGGTTAATTCCCAGTTTTCTGGTCCATGGTATTTTCAGTGCTCTAGCTGATTGAATAAGATTATGCCTCTCAAGTTCTCTTAAGAATGATTGTTCTGTATAAACGGAAGAGTCAGTCCCCAGTCACATGTCATTTTTAAGGATAAAATGTCTCCCTCACCCTGGTTCAGGAGTTCATGGCCAGGACTTAGAAGCCAGCCATTCATGACCTCCTTCACATCTTCTCTACAAAATGCTACCATCAGGGATCAGGATGATGTACCTCTCCATCTTGGGAGAACACTACAACACTTACTTACAGCAACGGAAGGAATAAGAGATATCCAAGAACACTGTCTTTCTGTCTTTGTGGAACGATCAGGATGACGTACCTCTCCATCTTGGGAGAATACTACAACACTTCCTTACAGCAACGGAAGGAATAAGAGAAGGTATCCAAGAACACTGTCTTCCTGTCTTTATGGAACGATCAGGTGTGCTCACATAAGAAGCGTCCTAAATTTTAGAATAGTTAGTTTTTGGATTTATCCTAGCTCTCCGGAGGAACCCGTCAGCGGTGCAGGTCTTGAAGTTGTAAAGTCTGGTAATGACAGATGACCATAGCTTACCACTACCTACAGGAATTATCCATAAGTCCCATGTTACCTTTATTCTTGGCCTGGGTGTAGTTGCTTAACAGATCGTCAAGAATACCTAGCTCTTTCATGGGACAAGAACGAGAGGTAAGATAGACTGGTCCTTTTTACTTCTTTCTTTCTCTTCCTTTAGGGTGCAGCAGTCGCAATGTCCTTTTGTCGGACCTAACGCTAGATGCAGATAAGGTTGAGCAACTTTTCTTAACTAGACAAGTTTTGTTTAGTTAGAGGTATCTCCCCCCCATTTCCAGATCAGGGGGAGGATGGACAAAATGTATGCAAACTCTTTTCTTATAAATGACTGTACATTCAGACAACATATCCCCCAGACGAATGTACGGTTTCTGTGAACTTCTATCAGTCCCCCTGTAATGACCTAGTTAATTACATATCATATCCTCATACCAATGTATAGGACCAAAGGGCTTCGACATTTCCAAGGAAAGTAAACCAACTGGTCATAGGTACTTCCTCCTTTCTAAGCATAAGTCTCCTATCAAGGGACGAAGGTTTGTATGCGTGTAGCAACAAAGCACAGATTGTTTAAGTGATTTATTTTTACCTCCGCCAATAAAGTTGGAAGGAGGTTATGTTTTACCCCCCTGTTTTGTGTGTTTGTGTGCGTCGTTTGTTTGTGAACAGATTTCTGGCTACAATTTTAATCGTAGAGTAATGAAATTTGCAGGGATTAGCTGTTATGTAAAAAGCTGGAAATGATTAAATTTTGGAAGGTCATGGTCACCGTCGAGCAAAATGTCCAATTCATGTAATTGTCCATAAGTTTGGACATCGTAATCACAGAGGCTTCAAACTTGGTTCATTTTTGAGTGTGAAAATCCACCCCAATTAATACATGTTAAGGTCAAAGGTCAAGGTCGAGCAGAAGGTTGAGAATTGGGCTGCAGCGGCAGGTCTGCGCTCTACTGAGTTCTTCTCTAGTTCTTTTAAGTTATGCTTCCACCTCAATCATTGTTAGGGTCAATGTGAGAGCTAAGTGATCTGTCAGGTGGGTGGGACTTTCAACCACTCGCCAGGTTCGCCTACCACCACGTTAAAAGTTTCAACGGTAGAATCCAGCTTCGCTGAAATTACACTCCTCTTATAGGACTGAGGTTTATACAGCAATAACAAATGCAGCTGGTTCTAGTCCACCGCAGGACAAAGGCCTCAGATATATCTTTATTCATGTCTGGGGTTTGGCCAGTTTTCATCACCATACTGCCTAACTGAGGATTGGTGATGGTGGGAGAATTTTGTCTGATTGCTCACAGCAAAAGAACCTAGTATAGGTGGCCCTGACTAGTACAACAAATGCAACCTTTTCTTGTCCACTGCAGGACAGAGGCCTCAGACATGTCCTTATTCATGTATGGAGTTTGGCCAGTTTTCATCACCACACTGCCCAATTGCAGATTGGTGATGGTGGGAGAATTTTGTCTGATTGCTCACAGCAAAAGAACCTAGTATAGGTGACCCTGACTAGTACAAGAAATGCAACCTTTTCTAGTCCACTGGAGGACAAAGGCCTCAGACATGTCCATATTCATGTATGGAGTTTGGCCAGTTTTCATCCCCACACTGCCCAACTGCAGATTGGTGATGGTGGGAGAATTTTGTCTGATTGCTCACAGCAAATGAACTTAGAGTAGGTGGCCCTGACTAGTACAAGAAATGCAACCTTTTCTAGTCCACTGCAGGACAAAGGCCTCAGACATGTCCTTGTTCATGTATCGGGGTTGGCCAGTTTTCTTCACCACACTGCCCAACTGCAGATTGGTGATGGTGGAAGAATTTTGTCTGATTGCTCACAGCAAATGAACCTAGTGTAGGTGACCCTGACTAGTACAAGAAATGCAACCTTTGCTTGTCCACTGCAGGACAAAGGCCTCAGACATGTCCTTATTCATGTATGGAGTTTGGCCAGTTTTCATCACCACCCTGCCCAACTGCAGACTGGTGATGGTGGGAGAATTTTGTCTGATTGCTCACAGCAAAAGAACCTAGTATAGACGGCCCTGACTAGTCCAAGAAATGCAACCTTTTCTATTCCACTGCAGGACAAAGGCCTCAGACATGTCCTTATTCATGTATGGAGTTTGGCCAGTTTTCATCACCACCCTGCCCAACTGCAGACTGGTGATGGTGGGAGAATTTTGTCTGATTGCTCACAGCAAATGAACTTAGAGTAGGTGGCCCTGACTAGTACAAGAAATGCAACCTTTTCTAGTCCACTGCAGGACAAAGGCCTCAGTCATGTCCTTATTCATGTATGGTGGTTGGCCAGTTTTCATCAACACACTGCCCAAATGCAGACTGGTGATGGTGGGAGAATTTTGTCTGATTGCTCACAGCAAAAGAACCTAGTATAGGTGGCCCTGACTAGTACAAGAAATGCAACCTTTTCTTGTCCACTGCTGGACAAAGGCCTCAGACATGTCCTTATTCATATATGGAGTTTGGCCAGTTTTCATCACCACACTGCCCAACTGCAGATTGGTGATGGTGGAAGAATTTTGTCTGATTGCTCACAGCAAATGAACCTAGTGTAGGTGACCTTGACTAGTACAAGAAATGCAACCTTTGCTTGTCCACTGGAGGACAAAGGACTCAGACATGTCCTTATTCATGTATGGAGTTTGGCCAGTTTTCATCACCACCCTGCCCAACTGCAGACTGGTGATGGTGGGAGAATTTTGTCTGATTGCTCACAGCAAAAGAACCTAGTGTAGGTGGCCCTGACTAGTACAAGAAATGCAATCTTTTCTATTCCACTGCAGGACAAAGGCCTCAGACATGTCCTTATTCATGTATGGAGTTTGGCCAGTGTTCATCACTATGCTGGCCAACTGGGGATTGGTGATGGTGGGAGAATTTTGTCTGATTGCTCACAGCAAATGAACCTAGTGTAGGTGGCCCTGACTAGTACAAGGAATACAACCTTTTCTAGTCCACTGCAGGACAAAGGCCTCAGACATGTCCTTATTCATGTATGGAGTTTGGTCAGTTTTCATCATCACACTGCCCAACTGCAGATTGGTGATGGTGGGAGAATTTTGTCTGATTGCTCACAGCAAATGAACCTAGTGTAGGTGGCCCTGACTAGTACAAGAAATGCAACCTTTTCTAGTCCAGTGCAGGACAAAGGCCTCAGACATGTCCTTATTCATGTATGGAGTTTGGCCAGTTTTCATCACCACCCTGCCCAACTGCAGATTGGTGACGGTGGGAGAATTTTGTCTGATTGCTCACAGCAAAAGAACCTAGTGTAGGTGGCCCTGACTAGTACAAGAAATGCAATCTTTTCTATTCCACTGCAGGACAAAGGCCTCAGACATGTCCTTATTCATGTATGGTGGTTGGCCAGTTTTCATCACCACACTGCCCACCTGCAGATTGGTGATGGTGGGAGAATTTTGTCTGATTGCTCACAGCAAAAGAACCTAGTATAGGTGGCCCTGACTCGTACAACAAATGCAACCTTTTCTAGTCCACTGCAGGACAAAGGCCTCAGACATGTTCTTATTCATGTATGGGGGTTGGCCAGTTTTCATCACCATGTTGCCCAACTGCAGATTGGTGATGGTGGGAGAATTTTTGTCTGATTGCTCACAGCAAACTAGCTGTTTGGCTGACCATGACTAGTACAGCTTTGCTGATCATGGCGATATGCAAACCCTTTCATCACTCCACTACGTTAAGGTATCCCCACTCAGAAAGAGAGAAAATACAAATAACTAAATATTTGGGGTTTTGGTTAGATTTGGCTGAGCTTTTAATAATTTGGGTCAGTAAACGTTTGTTGTTTATTGTCTTTGGATCGTAATACTAGTTCCAAACATGGTTGAGGTCTGTAACTGTGAAGAAGCAAGGCTTAGATGGATAATACTCCCCAGATCTCTCAATGAGTGGAGTTGAACAACTGTAGGTATGGTTACAACTTGGATAGGTTGCCAGTAATTAACGTCAGATGTTGTCAGCTAATTACGTCAAGACCATCACTAAAATTGTTGTCTATTTTTATCTGGTTATGAGAGGTTGTTAGGAATTGTCCATTTTTATCTGGTTATGAGAGGTTGTTAGGAATTAGTCTCAGCTTAGTGACAATCAATGGTGTTTTGACCTCCGCCAACGAAGTTGGAAGAAGGTTATGTTTTCGTCCCTGTTTGTGTATGTGTCTTTGTTTGCGAATAGCTTCCGGGCCACAATTTTAGTTGTAGAGTAATGAAACTTGCAGGGATTAACTGTTATGTAAAAAGATGGAAATGATTAAATTTTGAAAGGTCAAGGTCTCGGTCAAGTAAAATGTCCAATTCACGTAATCAGCCATAAGTTTGGACATCATTGTCACTGAGATTTCAAACTTGATTCATATTTGAGTGTATTAAAATCCACGCCAATTAGAATATGTTGAGGTCAAGGTCAAGGTCGAGGAAGAGATCGAGAAATAAGCTGCCGCATCGGAGGTCTGCTCTAATGAGTGCCCCTCTGGACGAAGGATTTATTTTTTATAGGAAATATTTTCTCTCGTCAAGTACATATTTTGAATGCCTTTTTTAAAACCAATTTTTTGAAAAAGTGTTTAACGACAATCTCTCTCTCTCTCTCTCTCTCTCTCTCTCTCTCTCTCTCTCTCTCTCTCTCTCTCTCTCTCTCTCTCTCTCTCTCTCTCTCTCTCTCTATTGAACCTTGTAAAAAAGCCTTTTCCATTAACCTTTCTCCTCCTCTAATATCCTGTGATTATTTTTCCAATGTTTGTGTCTTTTCAAATAACATTTTACTTTTCTTTCTTTGCTTTTTGCAGTTCTAAGTCGTTCCTTCTCTCTCTCTCTCTCTCTCTCTCTCTCTCTCTCTCTCTCTCTCTCTCTCTCTCTCTCTCTCTCTCACACCTTTCTTTGTGTATCTCGGCTTGACCTATTTCATGGGTTCCCGCTGGTCGTGGGCGCATACGCGTTTGCATTCTTAGGCGTAGTCGCTCTTGCGCATGCGCACACAGATTTCATTGTCTGAGGAATCTGATCTGCTAACGCAAATACGCACGAACTAGAAACAGACATACAGACATACAAGGAAATAGATGATGCGCACATAGGGGAGACACGCCTGAGAGAGAGAGAGAGAGAGAGAGAGAGAGAGAGAGAGAGAGAGAGAGAGAGAGAGAGATGCCATTGTGTTAGTGATTAATTTTTATTATTGATACATAAACGCTGGATTAACTGTATTATGAATTCTAGGAATATATCGATTTGTTTAATGTTCTTGATATGTTTGAAATCTTCGGTTATTGGATTAACATTATCTGAATATTAGTTCTCATCTGTTTAGCTTTTGTTCTCTTTTGTTCTCTCTTGTTTCGTTTCTCTCATTTATCGAATATTCCTTACTTCTTAGAGGCTAAAGTTCCTCCTTTCTTCTTATTCTTAATTCTGCTACCTGAAGGTGTTCTATCTATTTCGTTTCCTCTTAGTTTTTTTTAAGTTCTTGAAATTTACATTTGAAAGATTAATTTTAATGTTACTGTTCTTAAAATATTCTATTTTAATTCATTTCCTCACTGGGCTCTTTCAAGTCTTTATAGTTTATGTATAAAAGATTAATTTTAATGTTGTTACTGTTCTCAAAATATGTTTTAATTATCCATTACTTTTCTTGTAATGTATTTATTTCCTTTTCTCACTGGGGTATTTTTCCATGTTGGACCTCTCAAAGGGCTTATAGCATCTTGCTTTTCCAGCTAAAGTTGTAGCGTAGCTTGTAATAATAATAATAATAACAATAATAATAATAATAATTATTATTATTATTATTATTATTATTATTATTATTATTATTATTACAAGCCAAGCTACAATCCTATACATTAAAAGCAAGATGCTATAAGCCCAAGGGTTCCAACAAGGAAAATAGGCCCAGTGAGGAAAGGAAACAAGAAAACATGACTAGATTTAACGCAACTTCTTATCGATATTTTATCAAGTCTACGAAACTTTTTGTGCTTCATTGATGTGCCTCGTTATTCACTACGCATTTAAATTCATCCTGGTCATTATTTTTATGGCGTAGTGCGTCTGCAAATGATAGTTTCTTTGTTTCCGGTGGGAAATACGCAAATCCCTGCCAGATGAGTACTATGCTTTAAGCGTCAGGAATTCCGGGTGTTATGGCGTACTGCTGGTAAGGGGGGTGGGGGGGGGGGGTGGCGGTTGTTGTGTTGGTGGTGATTGGAGGGGGGGGGTTAGTTTTAAGGGGGAGGTGATGTTGTGTTGGTAGGGGTGAGGGTTTGTGGATGTTGTAAGGGGGAGGGGTAATCTCCAATGTTGATCTATTCATTTTGGGTATTGCTGTTATTAGTGTACGTGTCCCGTCAAAGATGACTTATATATTTAATAGATATGCACACACACGGACCCCCCTTCTCACCATGGTATGGCTACTCCCGCTTCCCCATACACAAGGAGGGGGAGAGCTTTTTTGGGCAATGCTGTTAATGGAATGCTAGTGTACGCGACCCGTCACGGATGACGGCTTTATATTTAGATATGCACACACACACATACACACTCCCTTCTCACAGGGTATGGCTACTCCCTCTCCCCCATACACGAAGGACGATGAGAGCTTAGCGTGACTGGAAAAAATATACAGTATGACGGCTACATATTTAGATATACGAGTATAGATATGCATAAACACGCACACGTACCAACCTCACATTAGGGTATGACTACTTCCTTACCCCTTACCTGAGGAACTGGGAGAGCTCAGCGTGACCGGAGAAATATATATTCTTATATATAGCCAGACATTTGCATTGTATTATATAGGGGAGATGAAATGGTTCACTAATAAAAAACTTATTTTTTAGATATCGTATTTCTGATTGAAATGATCAAATTTGTATCCTTGTTATACTCTACACGAGAGATAATGATTTGAAACTAGATGCTCTCTCTCTCTCTCTCTCTCTCTCTCTCTCTCTCTCTCTCTCTCTCTCTCTCTCTCTCTCTCTCTCTCTCTCTCTCGTAAATACAAAGCAATTCCAAGTAGTACATAAATATACGAGAGATAATGATTTGAGCCTAGATGGTTAGTGTTTCTCTCTCTCTCTCTCTCTCTCTCTCTCTCTCTCTCTCTCTCTCTCTCTCTCTCTCTCTCTCTCTCTCTCTCTCTCTCTCTCTTAAATACAAAGCAATTCCAAGAAGTACAGACAGGTAAGGTAATGTTTTGCAAATACCTCCTTTGTTTGCTTACGGAACAATTTCATTGTATTTGTTCTTGTCCTTGTAAAATTTTTACCTGCGCTAATATCCATTATTTTGATTTGTTATTCACTTTCTCACACACACATCTCTATACCTACACGGTATACCCCTACACAGGTATACCCCTACACAGGCATACCCCTACACAGGCATAACAATTCAGGTACACAACCCTGATATACATGTTGGCGTGTAAAGACTCTTAGCATCAATGTTCTTTATGTGTTTGCTTCCACACACAAGCGCCTCCATACCTACACAGGCATACCTGTTCAGGTACACTTGCCAGGTACATATATAGGTATACTTGTAAGCATCATTATGTAGGTGTGTGGTTCCAGATACAAATGCTAAAATTGAAATGTGAGTAAGGGTTTTTTTTTTTTTTTTTTTTACCACCATCGGAAATTGGTCTAACCTGATGTGATATTGTCTGGAAAAACATTTATTTCTTTCCTGTCGGGAACAATATTGGTATATTTTTTCCCTACTTACACAAACAGCCTTTTATCTGCCAGCATCAAATATTCTCTTTCTCTCTCTCTCTCTCTCTCTCTCTCTCTCTCTCTCTCTCTCTCTCTCTCTCTCTCTCTCTCTCTCTCTCTGTTCAGGGTAGGTAGCCTCCATCGGGAATTGGTCTAACCTAATCCTTGAATGTTGAATTAGCTTTTGGTAGCCTCTGAAAACGTACCTGCCTGGTGATCTGCCGGACATGGGTTCGAGTCCCGGTCAAGCTCGATAGTGTCTTGTAGTGTCTTCAACCTCACTATCTTTTTGAGCTAAGGATGGGGATTTGGGGGAGCCTATGGGTATACCTGCTGAGGCATCAGCTGTCATTGCCTGGTCCCCCCTGGTATTAGCTTGGGTGGAGAGGTGGCTTAGGCACTGCTCATATGTATATATAGTCAGTCTTGAGGGCATTGTAACTCCCTTGCTTCTGTCATTCATAAGTGATCTTTAAACCTTTAAAATCCTTGATTTTCAATCCATATTCTAGTCTTCGCTCTCCTGTAAAACGAGTAACACAGATTGATTGATTGATTGGTTTGTGCCAGAAAACCTCAAATTAATCAATCAATCAATCAATCTTGAGTTAGTGCGTGGTACTCGTTTTACAGGATCAAAATTAATATTTTTTCATTTTTTTCCCTTATCTGTATGTGGGAGTTGAATTATATTCTTCATTTTTGCATAGTTTCTTCTATATCGGAGTTCCAATCTCCACTGCCAGGCTTGCCTAAAGGCGGTGCACTGTAGCCAAAATATAAAATTTCTTGACTATTTAAACAACGGCCCTTTGGCGAGAGTGGATTTAGATTCAGAATAAAAAGATAATAATTGTTTATTATGACAAAGTGCGTAATATAAGTGGTGCTTGTCATTTTGGCTTCCGCTTGCAGAGCAGTTTGCTTGAGTGTGTAAACACAGTCTGTGTTTACTGCGTCATTGCTGGGAATTATTACCCGATGTGATGTTTCATGCACTCGTAACAGTACGGAGAGAGAGAGAGAGAGAGAGAGAGAGAGAGAGAGAGAGAGAGAGAGAGAGAGATCTCAACCATATGCTGTGAAGGTAATCGGAGTTGCTGGCATAGGTGTAGTGTAATCTGACAAGTCTCTCTCTCTCTCTCTCTCTCTCTCTCTCTCTCTCTCTCATTATCCTTCCATTCTCTTCTTCCCTTTTTGTGTGTTTTTAGGGAAAAGTTGGAGAAAAATAAGACCAAGAAAGTAATAACATAACATAACATGACTTCCATGTAGGTTAAAGAGATCAAAGCCATAATTGCCAAATACCGCCAGAATGAAAATCAACAAAAGGATCAACAGGTTAATCTGTTCCTATATTGAAAATCATATCAAATATCTATTTCCACCCAGTGGTTATCACCTTGCATAGTCCCCCCCCCCCCTCTTTTATCACTCGCTCTTCTCTTCCCATTCGCAACAGCACAGAGTATTTTTCGTTTATTAGGGCGGTGGGGGGAGGGCGTAATTTCGGCAGTCGATATCCGTGGTTTGGGGTGTCAGCTCGTACCCAAAATGAACCCGTTTACTACGAGTTGGTTTTCGTGTTTTTTTTTTTTTTTCTGCGCATGTGGCTTCCTTTGAAGAGTATGGATATGTAGGTAAGGGCGGTT